>NC_056437.1:82330507-82500128 GCF_018296145.1 Oncorhynchus tshawytscha
GAGCTGTGGCTGAAGTGTTGTCTCAGAAGAACGTTGCTTATTAGATAATAGGCCAGGACAGCTTGATTACAGTGAAGCCACTCAGACGTGATTATGAATTATGCAGCTTAATTACACACAGGTTTTGTTGTGCAACACTCTCCACAGCGTTCCGTCCTCTCCCCTCCGCTAGCCTATCACACACTCCACCTATTTTCAGAGCCATCCATTAAACAGGCCAACACAGCCTGAGAAAATGAGGCTGTCGCTTGGCATGCTGGGTCTGATTTACATCTTCCAGACACCAACAAGCTCTGCAACTTAACTGGGTTGACTCCAATTTAAGTTTGGGCCTTTTTAAGTCTGAAGGTTTTTGATGGTGGTTTTGTGAATGACATGCTTGAGAGTGTGGCGCCCATAAAGCCTACAGTATGTGAAACTCTTTTGATCCTCTCATCGGGAAATGCCTCCAGCAACCTGACAGAAGGTTCCCTCTCTCCTCCTGAACCCCTCCTACTCTGGTGCACATTACTGAGACCGTGCATCACAGTCATCGGAGACAGGCTTAACGGCATTAGAAACAGTAATGTTCTTTGGCACATTATATCTCTCCTACTCTCATTTTATCTCTCTATCTCTCCTCCTCCTCTCTTCTCTGGATCGTTAATGCAGCAGTTGTGAGATTTCCAACCTGCATGGGTATTTATAAGCGGCTGTCTAACGTCTGGGCTGCATCAGTAATTAGTCATTGGAAAGCCATTTGGGCCCTAATTACAGGCAGGGTCTTCTATTGGAGCCATCCATCACCTACAGTGCACATGGACTGTAGCACATCCACACATGTGAATGTCAACCACAGACAATCCCACAAGCCGTTCTTCATATCAACAGTATAGAGATCCATTAGGTTCAACGCTGTGGAACAGTTGTGTTGATGCAGCATTTTCAGACAGATCCCTGTTAGCTTGTGACGGACATTTTGAGTCTTTTCGGTGAGCCGGATCCTTCGGCTCTCTTCACCTAAAAGAGCCGTTCGGCTCTACTATCAGTAATGCTTAGAATTGGACCTAAAACCACGAATAAAAAGTTGATCTCTAATTCCAAGCCTAAAACATTGTCTACCATTACGTCAGATTGTGAAATATGAGTTCAAATACATTTTTACCTGACCAAATTATTAGACGGCCTGCAGTAAAGAATGAACAAAACATTTTACACACTGAAAGAGGTGTGGACCAGAATGAGGCTCTCTCCTCACTCTATTGTTCCTGGACTGAAGAATTACCATCTTCATCAAATAGTCCAGCTGAAAAAATGTTAGTAACAGTATGCAAATCAAAGAGCCACAGCTATTAAATCCCTGAGTCGTCATCAAGATACAAAGGGTCAAAACGTCAGGCTTGAATGTGTCAAATGAAATCAGGTTTATCCCACTGGTCATAGCAGTTGTTGATTGGCAACATACAGTACGACTCACTGAGGTTAAAAAGAGGGATTGTGAAAAGTTTAACTAAGCAACATAATGAGTCAGTCTTGACCTCTGCGTGTTCACTTGAAAAGCTCTTATTCTTTTAGCATGTTTTTATAGCAGTTAACTGACACCCACTTCCTCAGACAGGCTCTCTGCTCTCTGTTGCTGTCTGATTGTGAATTGGCTTTGAGAAGCTTCTAGCACAGCAGGCACTGCATGAGTCTTCGGTTGCATCTGTCGTCAAAAAACTGAGCTTAACATGACACAAATGAATCCTTATTGTCAACACCAGTGGAGCTAACAGACCAGCCTCCTCAGTCTCAGGCCCCCTCCTCTTTCATCTCCCACACCTATCAAACTACTACCACATCCTGACCAGTACTAGGAAGCTGCACGGTGTGTATGACACACTGGCACCTTGGCTGGAGCAGTAGGAACAGATCATAGGAGCGTTGGGTACAGCGCCAGGTGAATCTCCAGGGTGAGTTATTGGGTGGTGGTGCCAGGTGGACCCAGAACAGTGCCCAGTCTACCTGTGCCAGGCATTGTCAGGGTGATTAATTGCAGTCACTACACAATTACAGATAAATTGGTATGAGTGGAAGGTTCCGTTGGACTGCATCCATTCATGCTAAACAATTGGACATTGCACAATTCCCTAGTTCGGTCCACTACGAAAAAGGACGGTCAAAACTATCCGTGATATTCCAATAGTTAACCTTTCTAGGGCAGACGTTCCGCTAGCGGAACCCCTCGACAACACTCTGCTGAAAAGGCAGCGCGTGAAATTCCAAAATATTTTTTAGAAATATGTAACTTTCACACATTAACAAGTCCAATACAGCAAATGAAAGATAAACTTCTTGTTAATCTACCCATTGTGTCCAATTTCAAAAAGGCTTTACAGCGAAATCACAACATATGATTATGTTAGGTCAGAGTCAAGTCAAAAAAACACAGCCATTTTTCCAGCCAAAGATAGGAGTCACAAAAAGCAGAAATAAAGATAAAATTAATCACTAACCTTTGATGATCTTCATCAAATGACACTCATAGGACATCATGTTACACAATACATGTATGTTTTGTTCGATAATGTGCATATTTATATCCAAAATTCTCAGTTTAAATTGGCGCGTTACGTGCAGTAATGTTTTGATTCCAAAACATCCAGTGATTTTTGCAGAAATACTCATAATAAACATTGATAAAGAGCGCGGTCGTCACAATTCTGAGACACTCTGCCAGACCCATGACTCATTCAGCTCCCATTCCCCCCTCCTTTATAGCAGATACCTGAAACAAGTTTCTGAAGACGGTTGACATCTAGTGGAAGCCGTAGGAAGTGCAACTTGACCCCATAGACACTGTGTATTCGGAAGGCCAAGCTTTGAAAAACTACAAACCTCAGATTTCCCACTTCCTGGTTGGATTTTTCTCAGGTTTTTGCCTGCCATATGAGTTATGTTATACTCACAGACATCATTCAAACAGTTTTAGAAACTTCAGAGTGTTTTCTATCCAATACTAATAATAATATGCATATATTAGCATCTGGGACAGAGTAGGACGCAGTTCACTCTGGGCACGCTATTCATGCAAAAGTGAAAATGCTGCCCCCTATCCCAAAAAGGTTTTAAACAATGAGGACCCTCCCTAAATAAATGACATTACCAAATGCATTGTAGAGGTGAGATTTGTTCATGTGTTCTTAATGTAATCTCATTAGATTCCCCTCAGTATTCTGCTCATGTCCACTTATGCTGCGAGGAAGATTCTGATTCCTCAGTGCTGCTATTCTCTCTCACCCTCCTGTCCCTAACTCCTCTCTTTCTCACCCTCCTCCCCTCCTGTCCCTAACTACTCTCGTCCTCACCCTCCTCCTGATCTGTTGCCTGTCTGATACCAGCGCTCCATGGCACTTTCTGCAGAGAAGGGAAGGGTGGTGTGTATAGTCTCTCTCTCTCTCTCTCTCTCTCTCTGCAACAATTCTGCCTCTCACACACACACATAGTACATGTTCATACATGAACACATACAGAATGCACATAAACACACATCAATTATAGGATATTATCTTTTTTTCCAGTGTAATGACATGATCACAGGAGTTGTGCTGACTGTGCTACGTGTGCAGGAAAGGCAGGTGTTGTGCTGACTGTACTACGTGTGCAGGAAAGACAGGTGTTGTGCTGACTGTGCTACGTGTGCAGGAAAGGCAGGTGTTGTGCTGACTGTGCTACGTGTGCAGGAAAGACAGGTGTTGTGCTGACTGTGCTACGTGTGCAGGAAAGACAGGTGTTGTGCTGACTGTACTACGTGTGCAGGAAAGACAGGTGTTGTGCTGACTGTGCTACGTGTGCAGGAAAGGCAGGTGTTGTGCTGACTGTGCTACGTGTGCAGGAAAGACAGGTGTTGTGCTGACTGTACTACGTGTGCAGGAAAGACAGGTGTTGTGCTGACTGTACTACGTGTGCAGGAAAGACAGGTGTTGTGCTGACTGTGCTACGTGTGCAGGAAAGGCAGGTGTTATGCTGACTGTGCTACGTGTGCAGGAAAGACAGGTGTTGTGCTGACTGTGCTACGTGTGCAGGAAAGACAGGTGTTGTGCTGACTGTGCTACGTGTGCAGGAAAGACAGGTGTTGTGCTGACTGTGCTACGTGTGCAGGAAAGGCAGGTGTTATGCTGACTGTGCTACGTGTGCAGGAAAGACAGGTGTTGTGCTGACTGTGCTACGTGTGCAGGAAAGACAGGTGTTGTGCTGACTGTGCTACGTGTGCAGGAAAGACAGGTGTTGTGCTGACTGTACTACATGTGCAGGAAAGACAGGTGTTGTGCTGACTGTACTACATGTGCAGGAAAGACAGGTGTTATGCTGACTGTACTACATGTGCAGGAAAGACAGGTGTTGTGCTGACTGTGCTACGTGTGCAGGAAAGACAGGTGTTGTACTGACTGTACTACATGTGCAGGAAAGACAGGTGTTGTGCTGACTGTGCTACGTGTGCAGGAAAGACAGGTGTTGTACTGACTGTACTACATGTGCAGGAAAGACAGGTGTTGTGCTGACTGTACTACATGTGCAGGAAAGACAGGTGTTGTACTGACTGTACTACATGTGCAGGAAAGACAGGTGTTGTGCTGACTGTGCTACGTGTGCAGGAAAGACAGGTGTTGTGCTGACTGTGCTACGTGTGCAGGAAAGGCAGGTGTTATGCTGACTGTACTACGTGTGCAGGAAAGGCAGGTGTTGTGCTGACTGTGCTACGTGTGCAGGAAAGACAGGTGTTGTACTGACTGTACTACATGTGCAGGAAAGACAGGTGTTGTACTGACTGTACTACATGTGCAGGAAAGACAGGTGTTGTGCTGACTGTACTACATGTGCAGGAAAGACAGGTGTTGTGCTGACTGTACTACGTGTGCAGGAAAGACAGGTGTTGTGCTGACTGTGCTACGTGTGCAGGAAAGACAGGTGTTGTGCTGACTGTACTACGTGTGCAGGAAAGACAGGTGTTGTGCTGACTGTACTACGTGTGCAGGAAAGGCAGGTGTTGTGCTATCTGCTACGTGTGCAGGAAAGGCAGGTGTTGTGCTCTGTGCTACGTGTGCAGGAAAGGCAGGTGTTGTGCTGACTGTGCTACGTGTGCAGGAAAGACAGGTGTTGTGCTGACTGTGCTACGTGTGCAGGAAAGACAGGTGTTGTGCTGACTGTGCTACGTGTGCAGGAAAGGCAGGTGTTATGCTGACTGTGCTACGTGTGCAGGAAAGACAGGTGTTGTGCTGACTGTGCTACGTGTGCAGGAAAGACAGGTGTTGTGCTGACTGTACTACATGTGCAGGAAAGGCAGGTGTTGTGCTGACTGTACTACATGTGCAGGAAAGGCAGGTGTTGTGCTGACTGTACTACATGTGCAGGAAAGACAGGTGTTGTGCTGACTGTACTACATGTGCAGGAAAGACAGGTGTTATGCTGACTGTACTACATGTGCAGGAAAGACAGGTGTTGTGCTGACTGTGCTACGTGTGCAGGAAAGACAGGTGTTGTACTGACTGTACTACATGTGCAGGAAAGACAGGTGTTGTGCTGACTGTGCTACGTGTGCAGGAAAGACAGGTGTTGTACTGACTGTACTACATGTGCAGGAAAGACAGGTGTTGTGCTGACTGTACTACATGTGCAGGAAAGACAGGTGTTGTACTGACTGTACTACATGTGCAGGAAAGACAGGTGTTGTGCTGACTGTGCTACGTGTGCAGGAAAGACAGGTGTTGTGCTGACTGTGCTACGTGTGCAGGAAAGGCAGGTGTTATGCTGACTGTACTACGTGTGCAGGAAAGGCAGGTGTTGTGCTGACTGTGCTACGTGTGCAGGAAAGACAGGTGTTGTACTGACTGTACTACATGTGCAGGAAAGACAGGTGTTGTACTGACTGTACTACATGTGCAGGAAAGACAGGTGTTGTGCTGACTGTACTACATGTGCAGGAAAGACAGGTGTTGTACTGACTGTACTACATGTGCAGGAAAGACAGGTGTTGTGCTGACTGCAACGTGTGCAGGAAAGACAGGTGTTGTACTGACTGTACTACATGTGCAGGAAAGACAGGTGTTGTGCTGACTGTACTACATGTGCAGGAAAGACAGGTGTTGTGCTGACTGTACTACATGTGCAGGAAAGACAGGTGTTGTGCTGACTGTGCTACGTGTGCAGGAAAGACAGGTGTTGTGCTGACTGCAACGTGTGCAGGAAAGACAGGTGTTGTGCTGACTGCAACGTGTGCAGGAAAGACAGGTGTTGTGCTGACTGTGCTACGTGTGCAGGAAAGACAGGTGTTGTGCTGACTGTACTACGTGTGCAGGAAAGACAGGTGTTGTGCTGACTGTGCTACGTGTGCAGGAAAGACAGGTGTTGTACTGACTGTGCTACGTGTGCAGGAAAGGCAGGTGTTGTACTGACTGTACTACGTGTGCAGGAAAGACAGGTGTTGTGCTGACTGTGCTACGTGTGCAGGAAAGACAGGTGTTGTACTGACTGTGCTACGTGTGCAGGAAAGACAGGTGTTGTACTGACTGTGCTACGTGTGCAGGAAAGACAGGTGTTGTACTGACTGTGCTACGTGTGCAGGAAAGACAGGTGTTGTGCTGACTGTACTACGTGTGCAGGAAAGGCAGGTGTTGTGCTGACTGTGCTACGTGTGCAGGAAAGGCAGGTGTTATGCTGACTGTGCTACGTGTGCAGGAAAGACAGGTGTTGTGCTGACTGTGCTACGTGTGCAGGAAAGGCAGGTGTTGTGCTATCTGCAACGTGTGCAGGAAAGGCAGGTGTTATGCTGACTGTGCTACGTGTGCAGGAAAGGCAGGTGTTGTGCTGACTGTGCTACGTGTGCAGAAATGACAGGTGTGTATCTGCAATGACGTTGGACTTCTGGCGTCATCCTGTTGATGGAGTCAGCATCCTTGGTCAAATGGTGTGGAACATCAGTTTGTGACGTGGGAGGTTTATGCTTTAATGTGCACAGCCCTGATAGAGCTTGTGCAGTGACAGTCTGACTGGCCAGAAACCCCAACAGAGCTTGTAAACACCTTGTGATGTAACAACATGAGTCAAATGATTTGAAATAGACAGCTCCAAATGGAATGACAGTAAAGTGAAGCTTTATGAATGCATGCAGAATGTAACCTAACGTTAGTGCTGGGTTGAGTTGTTTAATGGCATCATTTCTCCCCTCCTCTCGGTGTAGTGATTCTAGCATCATGACAGACGAGCCCTGTCACTCCTATCTCTATGGGCATTACTGCTGGGGAAAGCACTTTCCTCCTTCTCCCTGTTCTAACACAGTGGGATATTGTGCACATTGACATGGATAGGGAAGGGTGTCAACAGGCATAGGGAGATGGTATGTCTCCTACTGCAAATAACTGAGTGACATGTAGAGTATCCAAGCCAATATCTCACAAGGTTCATAACACGTTTATTGTGTGTAGCTTTCAAATCCTCCCTGAAAATAGATGGTAACCCCATCAGATACGGTGTAGTTCACTAGACTCTGAGCATCTCTATCATAACACGCTGGGATACGAAATGAGTTCATGTCCACTCTAAAACACTGTCCGATGCTGTTGTCTGATCCTCTGGAAAAACTCTTGTGTTCCCACGACCCCCCTGGGGGATTAGTATAGGGCTAGGGGATCAGCCCAAATTGGGACACTGCAGAATTACTTTTGAGTGACATTAGTTTTGAGCGACAGATTAAAATCCACACACAAGTACGTGGGTCGAATGTCTCCATTTTGAAAACCCCCAAGACTTTCACAGCTGTGAAATAAATTAGATTCTGGAGTGATATCTCAAGATATCCCAAAACATCCCCCATAAACAGGAGCTAAGTGTATATCTAACTGATAGGACAATAAAACAAACTGTGAAATATTATCCACAAGAGCAAACACATGCACCGCTGTTGTTCAAATTAATTCCAGTCTCTTGCATTATTGATGTAGTTCATTAAAGAGAGATGAATTGCCTATTGACTGTTGAGTCGCCCAGAGACAGTGGGCTGTTGCCGAGCGCTGCCGACAATGCAGTAGTGGATGGTAGCTGGCTCTCTTCTGTCTCAATGAGGGATATCACACCCCAAATCACGGTACACCACCACCACCTGTGAGAACACTGATTGCGGTACACACCCTAATCATCAGGGGTTGCCATATCTGTTTTGACATATATTTGGGTTAGCTGCACCGTGGTTCCCTTTGTGAATATCTGACATGTGTGGGGCTGTGAGCCGTGATAAGCACTTAGTTAGGGGAGAGACATCCTGAGGGGAGAGACATCCTGAGGGGAGAGACATCCTGAGGGGAGAGACATCCTGAGGGGAGAGACATCCTGAGGGGAGAGACATCCTGAGAGGAGAGACATCCTGAGAGGGGAGACATCCTGAGGGGAGGGACATCCTGAGGGGAGAGACATCCTGAGGGGAGAGACATCCTGAGGGGAGAGACATCCTAAGGGGAGACATCCTGACAGAGGAGAGACATCCTGAGGGGAGACATCCTGAGAGGAGAGACATCCTGAGAGGGGAGACATCCTGAGGGGAGGGACATCCTGAGGGGAGAGACATCCTGAGGGGAGAGACATCCTGAGGGGAGAGACATCCTAAGGGGAGACATCCTGAGAGGAGAGACATCCTGAGAGGGGAGACATCCTAAGGGGAGAGACATCCTGAGAGGAGAGAGATCCTGAAGGGAGAGACATCCTGAAGGGAGAGACATCCTGAGAGGAGAGAGATCCTGAGGGGAGAGACATCCTGAGGGGAGAGACATCCTGACATGTTTTCCAGAGGGTGAAATCAATCAGCCACAGGAACAAGATCCATGGCTGAAATATAGCCCAGTTGATTTAGTGTGGGACTGTTTGTGAAGAACCCCCCTGTTTGTCATGGTCAGCGTGCCTCGAAGGGACTAAGTGCTTGATGATGTGTCAGTCTATAAAGTGGATCTAGTCCAATATACTGTAAAGACTGAAATGCCTGAGGGTGGTCCCAAGGTTATTAAGTACCATTTCACATTGATTGGGTGATAAAACAGTTATGAAAGATTCCTTTCCTTTTTCACCTGTCTTGACTTAAAGTATAGTTTATAATGACCTAGATAATATTATAATGTCTTTGCATTCCTGATGCATTTCTGTCTTTGTTCCACCATGAATACAATGGATACAAGTGTATTTAATGTTAGTCGGCTTCCCTCCAGGCCTCTAGTTTTACATCAGGACCTCTGCTGCCCAGGACACATGCAGTACTCTGAATAGAACAGCAGCCAAGGGGATCCCAAACCCCAAAAGCCCATCATGAATTCCACACATAACAGCTGATGGCATTGCTCTAGAGGCTCAATATTTGAAACCCTCTCTTCTCAGTCAAGATGACTAATGCGGATCTCATCTGAGCCGTAACCTTTATCACAGTGCTCTCTGTCCCTCTCTCTGTCCCTCTCTCTGTTCCTCTCTCTCTCCCTCTCTCTCTCCCTCTCTCTTTCCCTCTCTCTGTCCCTCTCTCTGTCCCTCTCTCTCTCTCTCTCCCTCTCTCTGTCCCTCTCTCTGTCCCTCTCTCTGTCCCTCTCTCTCTCCCTCTCTCTGTCCCTCTCTCTCTCCCTCTCTCTGTCCTCTCTCTCTCTCTCTCCTCTCTCTCTCTCCCTCTCTCTGTCCCTCTTTCTGTCCCTATCTCTGTCCCTCTCTCTGTCCCTCACTCTCTCTCTTTCTCTCCCTCTCTCTGTCCTTCTCTCTCTCCCTCTCTCTGTCCCTCTCTCTCTCTCCCTCTCTCTGTCCCTCTCTCTCTCTCCCTCTCTCTCCCTCTCTCTGTCCCTCTCTCTCTCCCTCTCTCTGTCCCTCTCTCTCTCCCTCTCTCTGTCCCTCTCTTTGTCCCTCTCTCTGTCCCTCTCTCTGTCCCTCTTGCTCTCTCTCCCAGCAGTCTCTGACTCCTGCCCTTCAGCCTGAGTAATTGGCCCCTATGCTATAATGCTCTGGCCGAGCGATTTCATGAGGCTCACTACAATAACATATCAAATACAATTGAAATAAAACTATTATCCCGCTGGGGTAAACAAAGAAGAAAGAAGTTGAATCTCATGGGGTTTTAACTGTAGCTCTGCATGCTCCTGTCTCCTGTTCAGGCTGGTTGTTGTGTGCCAGGCTGCATGCTCCTGTTCAGGCTGGTTGTTGTGTGCCAGGCTGCATGCTCCTGTCTCCTGTTCAGGCTGGTTGTTGTGTGCCAGGTTGCATGCTCCTGTCTCCTGTTCAGGCTGGTTGTTGTGTGCCAGGCTCCATGCTCCTGTCTCCTGTTCAGGCTGGTTGTTGTGTGCCTGGCTGCATGTGACTGTGGTTTGACCCAAGAGGCTCTGATGGTGGGCTGATGAAGTCCATTCAGTCATTGGGACTCATAAAGCTTCCACTGTGCTGTGGAGGAGAGTACATGACAGTGAAAAAAACAGAGTGGGATCTTGTAACTCAGGGAACGTGAGGTGGAGTGGTGATCAGTAATCCAATCACAGAGACAAGGATTGGGAATGAGTAGAGGGACTGTGGAGAGAACAGCCTGCGTCATACAGCTGCGGCTTTGCTTTGACAGCATCTGGAGAGGGGGAGTGGGGGGGGTCAGGTAATCACGCTACACCCCATTGGTCTCTGGTGAATAAATGATACTGTGTCAGTCAATGACGCGTGTCTAGCATCGTGTACAGTACATCGTAACAGGGTTGTTTCTGCAGGGGCAGATTAGCACGCAAACCTGCTAGTCATTGATAAACATGTGTAAAGTGAAGGGGCTTTGAGAACTACACACGGTATGGCAGTTGTAAGAGGAGGAAGAGGGGGGAGAACAGTCATGTTGAATAGAGAGCAGTGGAGGATAGAGAGCAGTAGATGGATAGAGAGCAGTAGAGGATAGAGAGCAGTAGATGGATAGAGAGCAGTAGACGGATAGAGAGCAGTAGATGGATAGAGAGCAGTAGACGGATAGAGAGCAGTAGAGGGTAGAGAGCAGTAGAAGGATAGAGAGCAGCAGAGGAATAGAGAGCAGCAGAGGAATAGAGAGCAGTAGAGGGATAGAACGCAGCAGAGGAATAGAGAGCAGTAGAGGAATAGAGAGCAGTAGAGGAATAGAGAGCAGTAGAGGATTGAGGATAGAACGCAGCAGAGGAATAGAAAGCAGCAGAGGAATAGAGAGCAGTAGAGGGATAGAGAGCAGTAGATGATAAAGAGAGCAGTAGAGGACAGAGAGCAGTAGAGGAATAGATAGCAGTAGAGGAATAGATAGCAGTAAAGGAATAGAGAGCAGTAGATGGATAGAGAGCAGTAGAGGATAGAGAGCAGAAGAGGGTAGAGAGCAGTAGAGGGTAGAGATCAGTAGAGAGCAGTATAGGAATAGAGAGCAGTGGAGGGTAGAGAGCAGTAGAGAGCAGTATTGGAATAGAGAGCAGTAGAGGGTAGAGAGCAGTAAAGGAATAGAGAGCAGTAGAGGAAATAGAGAGCAGTAGAGGGATAGAGAGCAGTAGAGGACAGAGAGCAGTAGAGTAATAGAGAGCAGTTGAGGAATAGAGAGCAGTAGAGGATATAGAGAGCAGTAGAGGATAGAGAGCAGTAGAGGAATAGAGAGCAGTAGAGGATATAGAGAGCAGTAGAGGATAGAGAGCAGTAGATGGATAGAGAGCAGTAGACGATAGAGAGCAGTAGATGGATAGAGAGCAGTAGATGATAGAGAGCAGTAGAGGGTAGAGAGCAGTAGAGAGCAGTCGAGGATAGAGAGCAGTAGAGGATAGAGAGCAGTAGAGGAATAGAGAGCAGTCGAGGATAGAGAGCAGTAGAGGATAGAGAGCAGTAGAGGACAGAGAGCAGTAGAGGAATAGAGAGCAGTAGAGGACAGAGAGCAATAGAGGAATAGAGAGCAGCAGAGGATAGAGAGCAGTAGAGAGCAGTATGGGAATAGAGAGCAGTAGAAGACAGAGAGCAATAGAGGAATAGAGAGCAGTAGAGGGTAGAGAGCAGTAGAGAGCAGTAGAGGATATAGAGCAGTAGAGGATAGAGAGCAGTACAGGAATATAGAGCAGTAGAGGACAGAGAGCAGTAGAGGAATAGAGAGCAGCAGAGGATAGAGAGCAGTAGAGTGTAGAGAGCAGTAGAGAGCAGTAGAGGATAGAGAGCAGTAGAGGGTAGAGAGCAGTATCGAGCAGTATAGGAATAGAGAGCAGTAGAGGGTAGAGAGCAGTGGAGAGCAGTACAGGAAAAGAGAGCAGTAGAGGGTAGAGAGCAGCAGAGGATAGAGAGCAGTAGAGGATAGAGAGCAGTAGAGGAATAGAGAGCAGTAGAGGAATAGAGAGCAGTAGAGGAAATAGAGAGCAGTAGAGGGATAGAGAGCAGTAGAGGATAGAGAGCAGTAGAGGGATAGAGAGCAGTAGAGGATAGAGAGCAGTAGATGGATAGAAAGCAGTAGATGGATAGAGAGCAGTAGAGGATAGAGAGCAGTAGATGGATAGAGAGCAGTAGATGGATAGAGAGCAATAGAGGATTGAGGATAGAGTGCAGTAGAGGATTGAGGATAGAACGCAGCAGAGGAATAGAGAGCAGCAGAGGAATAGAGAGCAGTAGAGGGATAGAACGCAGCAGAGGAATAGAGAGCAGTAGAGGAATAGAGAGCAGTAGAGGAATAGAGAGCAGCAGAGGATAGAGAGCAGTAGAGTGTAGAGAGCAGTAGAGAGCAGCAGAGGATAGAGAGCAGTAGATGGTAGAGAGCAGTATCAAGCAGTATAGGAATAGAGAGCAGTAGAGGGTAGAGAGCAGTAGAGAGCAGAGAGCAGTAGAGGATAGAGAGCAGTAGAGGAATAGAGAGCAGTAGAGGATAGAGAGCAGTAGAGGATAGAGAGCAGTAGAGGGATAGAGAGCAGTAGAGATAGAGAGCAGTAGAGAGAGAGAGCAGTAGAGACAGAGAGCAGTAGAGGAATAGAGAGCAGCAGAGGATAGAGAGCAGTAGAGGGTAGAGATCAGTAGAGATTAGTATAGCAATATAGTGCAGTAGAGGGTAGAGAGCAGTAGAGCAGTAGAGGAATAGAGAGCAGCAGAGGATAGAGAGCAGTAGAGGGTAGAGAGCAGTAGAGAGCAGTAGACGATAGAGAGCAGTAGAGGATAGAGAGCAGTACAGGAATATAGAGCAGTAGAGGAATAGAGAGCAGTAGAGGGATAGAACGCAGAAAAGGAATAGAGAGCAGCAGAGGAATAGAGAGCAGTAGAGGGATAGAACGCAGCAGAGGAATAGAGAGCAGTAGAAGAATAGAGAGCAGTAGAGGAATAGAGAGCAGTAGAGGAATAGAGAGCAGTAGAGGAATAGAGAGCAGTAGAGGAATAGAAAGCAGTAGAGGCTTGAGGATAGAACGCAGCAGAGGAATAGAGAGCAGCAGAGGGATAGAGAGCAGTAGAGGGATAGAGAGCAGTAGATGGATAGAGAGCAGTAGAGGAATAGAGAGCAGTAGAGGAATAGAGAGCAGTAGAGGATAGAGAGTAGTAGAGGAATAGAGAGCAGTAGATGGATAGAGAGCAGTAGATGGATAGAGAGCAATAGAGGGACAGAGAGCAGTAGAGGATAGAGAGCAGTAGAGGAATAGAGAGCAGTAGAGGATAAAGAGCAGTAGAGGATATAGAGCAGCAGAGGGATAGAGAGCAGTAGAGGATAGAGAGCAGTAGAGGGTAGAGAGCAGTATCGAGCAGTATAGGAATAGAGAGCAGTAGAGGGTAGAGAGCAGTATCGAGCAGTATAGGAAAAGAGAGCAGTAGAGGGTAGAGAGCAGCAGAGGATAGAGAGCAGTAGAGGATAGAGAGCAGTAGAGGAATAGAGAGCAGTAGAGGAAATAGAGAGCAGTAGAGGAAATAGAGAGCAGTAGAGGGATAGAGAGCAGTAGAGGATAGAGAGCAGTAGAGGGATAGAGAGCAGTAGAGGATAGAGAGCAGTAGATGGATAGAGAGCAGTAGATGGATAGAGAGCAGTAGGGGATAGAGAGCAGTAGATGGATAGAGAGCAGCAGAGGAATAGAGAGCAGCAGAGGAATAGAGAGCAGTAGAGGGATAGAACGCAGCAGAGGAATAGAGAGCAGTAGAGGAATAGAGAGCAGTAGAGGGATAGAACGCAGCAAAGGAATAGAGAGCAGCAGAGGAATAGAGAGCAGTAGAGGGATAGAACGCAGCAGAGGAATAGAGAGCAGTAGAGGAATAGAGAGCAGTAGAGGAAATAGAGAGCAGTAGAGGGATAGAGAGCAGTAGAGGATATAGAGCAGTAGAGGATAGAGAGCAGTAGAGGGATAGAGAGCAGTAGAGGATAGAGAGCAGTAGATGGATAGAGAGCAGTAGATGGATAGAGAGCAGTAGGGGATAGAGAGCAGTAGATGGATAGAGAGCAGCAGAGGAATAGAGAGCAGCAGAGGAATAGAGAGCAGTAGAGGGATAGAACGCAGCAGAGGAATAGAGAGCAGTAGAGGAATAGAGAGCAGTAGAGGGATAGAACGCAGCAAAGGAATAGAGAGCAGCAGAGGAATAGAGAGCAGTAGAGGGATAGAACGCAGCAGAGGAATAGAGAGCAGTAGAGGAATAGAGAGCAGTAGAGGAATAGAGAGCAGTAGAGGAATAGAGAGCAGTAGCAGAATAGAAAGCAGTAGAGGCTTGAGGATAGAACGCAGCAGAGGAATAGAGAGCAGCAGAGGAATAGAGAGCAGTAGAGGGATAGAGAGCAGTAGATGGATAGAGAGCAATAGAGGAATAGAGAGCAGTAGAGGAATAGAGAGCAGTAGAGGATAGAGAGCAGTAGAGGAATAGAGAGCAGTAGATGGATAGAGAGCAGTAGATGGATAGAGAGCAATAGAGGGATAGAGAGCAGTAGAGGATAGAGAGCAGTAGAGGAATAGAGAGCAGTAGAGGATAAAGAGCAGTAGAGGATATAGAGCAGCAGAGGGATAGAGAGCAGTAGAGGATAGAGAGCAGTAGAGGGTAGAGAGCAGTATCGAGCAGTATAGGAATAGAGAGCAGTAGAAGGTAGAGAGCAGTGGAGAGCAGTATAGGAAAAGAGAGCAGTAGAGGGTAGAGAGCAACAGAGGATAGAGAGCAGTAGAGGATAGAGAGCAGTAGAGGAATAGAGAGCAGTAGAGGAATAGAGAGCAGTAGAGGAAATAGAGAGCAGTAGAGGGATAGAGAGCAGTAGAGGATAGAGAGCAGTAGAGGGATAGAGAGCAGTAGAGGATAGAGAGCAGTAGATGGATAGAGAGCAGTAGATGGATAGAGAGCAGTAGGGGATAGAGAGCAGTAGTTGGATAGAGAGCAGCAGAGGAATAGAGAGCAGCAGAGGAATAGAGAGCAGTAGAGGGATAGAACGCAGCAGAGGAATAGAGAGCAGTAGAGGAATAGAGAGCAGTAGAGGAATAGAGAGCAGTAGAGGGATAGAGAGCAGTAGAGGATTGAGGATAGAACGCAGCAGAGGAATAGAGAGCAGCAGAGGAATAGATAGCAGTAGAGGGATAGAGAGCAGTAGATGGATAGAGAGCAGTAGAGGAATAGAGAGCAATAGAGGGATAGAGAGCAGTAGATGGATAGAGAGCAATAGAGGAATAGAGAGCAGTAGAGGAATAGAGAGCAGTAGAGGATAGAGAGCAGTAGAGGAATAGAGAGCAGTAGATGGATAGAGAGCAGTAGATGGATAGAGAGCAATAGAGATAGAGAGCAGTAGAGGATAGAGAGCAGTAGAGGAATAGAGAGCAGTAGAGGATAAAGAGCAGTAGAGGATATAGAGCAGCAGAGGGATAGAGAGCAGTAGAGGATAGAGAGCAGTAGAGGGTAGAGAGCAGTATCGAGCAGTATAGGAATAGAGAGCAGTAGAAGGTAGAGAGCAGTGGAGAGCAGTATAGGAAAAGAGAGCAGTAGAGGGTAGAGAGCAACAGAGGATAGAGAGCAGTAGAGGATAGAGAGCAGTAGAGGAATAGAGAGCAGTAGAGGAATAGAGAGCAGTAGAGGAAATAGAGAGCAGTAGAGGGATAGAGAGCAGTAGAGGATAGAGAGCAGTAGAGGGATAGAGAGCAGTAGAGGATAGAGAGCAGTAGATGGATAGAGAGCAGTAGATGGATAGAGAGCAGTAGGGGATAGAGAGCAGTAGTTGGATAGAGAGCAGCAGAGGAATAGAGAGCAGCAGAGGAATAGAGAGCAGTAGAGGGATAGAACGCAGCAGAGGAATAGAGAGCAGTAGAGGAATAGAGAGCAGTAGAGGAATAGAGAGCAGTAGAGGGATAGAGAGCAGTAGAGGATTGAGGATATAACAGCAGCAGAGGAATAGAGAGCAGCAGAGGAATAGATAGCAGTAGAGGGATAGAGAGCAGTAGATGGATAGAGAGCAGTAGAGGAATAGAGAGCAATAGAGGGATAGAGAGCAGTAGAGGATAGAGAGCAGTAGAGGAATAGAGAGCAGTAGAGGATAAAGAGCAGTAGAGGATATAGAGCAGCAGAGGGATAGAGAGCAGTAGAGGAATAGAGAGCAGTAGATGATAAAGAGAGCAGTAGAGGACAGAGAGCAGTAGAGGAATAGATAGCAGTAAAGGAATAGAGAGCAGTAAAGGAAAAGAGAGCAGTAGAGGATATAGAGAGCAGTAGAGGACAGAGAGCAGTAGAGGAATAGAGAGCAGTAGAGGCATAGAGAGCAGTAGAGGGATAGAGAGCAGTAGAGGGATAGAGAGCAGTAGAGGAATAGAGAGCAGTAGAGGAATAGAGAGCAGTAGAGGATAGAGAGCAGTAGAGGAATAGAGAGCAGCAGAGGAATAGAGAGCAGTAGAGGATATAAAGAGCAGTAGAGGACAGAGAGCAGTAGAGGAATAGAGAGCAGTAGATGATAAAGAGAGCAGTAGATGATAGAGAGCAGTAGAGGAATAGAGAGCAGTAGAGGAATAGAGAGCAGTAGAGGATAGAGAGCAGTAGATGGATAGAGAGCAGTAGAGGATAGAGAGCAGTAGAGGATAGAGAGCAGTAGAGCAGTAGAGGATAGAGAGCAGTAGAGGATAGAGAGCAGTAGAGGATAGAGAGCAGTAGAGGATAGAGAGCAGTAGAGGATAGAGAGCAGTAGAGGATAGAGAGCAGTAGAGAGCAGTAGAGGATAGAGAGCAGTAGAGGGTAGAGAGCAGTAGAGAGCAGTAGAGGATAGAGAGCAGTAGAGGGTAGAGATCAGTAGAGAGCAGTATAGGAATAGAGAGCAGTGGAGGGTTGAGAGCAGTAGAGAGCAGTATTGGAATAGAGAGCAGTAGATGGTAGAGAGCAGTAGAGGAATAGAGAGCAGTAGAGGGTAGAGTGCAGTAGAGGAATAGAGAGCAGTAGAGGAATAGAGAGCAGTAGAGGAATAGAGAGCAGTAGAGGACAGAGAGCAGTAGAGGAATAGAGAGCAGTAGAGGAATAGAGAGCAGCAGAGGATAGAGAGCAGTAGAGAGCAGTAGAGGCTGTAGAGGCTGTAGAACAGTACCAGGCTCCCATCTGTTCCAGAATGGGCTGTCTGTTGGGAACTTGTTCCTAGATCTACTGTCATAGATTTGTCACTTTCCCAGAATGTTCCTGAATAATATTGATCATTCGAGCACATTTGAGTTGAGATCACAGGTTCAATTCAAACTGATGGATGTTGCATAGCACCCATTTCAACTAAAGTTAATTGTGTTTTCTTCAAATGTAGTGATGTTTTACCCCACTGGCTCCATCGACCTGTTTAGTCTGTCACTTTCTGGTTGCCTGGGAGGAGCCAGGTCCAGTTTTCAGATGTTCAGTATAGATCCAGAGGGGGCGTAGGTGGTGGTGGGAGGATTAGCCTGCTTTAGTCTCATCGCCCCATGTATTCATGCAGAGAACAGCAGCAGCTCTAATCCCAGCCGTCCCTGAACATGTCCCACCATCTGTCCATCCATCCGCTGTCTGGCCACACTGCTTCGTCCCTGCCGCCCCGACTCGCTCTCACACTTCCCACCACCTCACCCGGCTAGAAACAGAACTGGAACATAGTGGATATGATTTATGCATACAGAGCCCAGGCAGGCAAGCTGTGAATCTGAATCTGTTGAGCCAGGGTCCCAGGGAGTAGGGAAGTTCAGTAAATGTCACACCTTTGGAAGAAAATGTAGACTGCCAGGTATCTCATTATTTTGAGCATGGGCTGTAATGAAAGGAATGGAAACAATCTGGAAAGGAGGCCACTGTCTGGATGGATCGGGATCAAGGGAGGGAACATAACATGGTCTGGGTCCAGAAGGCGAGGTCAGTACAGGTGCATTAAAGCTGGGACCAAGAGACTGAAAAACAGCTTCTATCTCAAGGCCATCGGACAGCCATCACTAACACAGAGAGGCTGCTGCCTACATACAGACTTGAAATCATTGGCCACTTTAATTAATGGATCACTAGTCACTTTAATAATACCACTTTAATCATGTTTACAAATCTTGCATTACTTATCTCATATGTATATTTAAACTGTATTTTATACCATGTATTGCATCTTGCCCATGCCGCTCGGTCATTGCTCATCCATATATTTATATGTATATATCAAATCAAATCAAATGTTATTTGTCACATGCACCGAATACAACAGTGAAATGCTTACTTACAAGCCCTTATTAACCAACAATGCAGTTTTAAGAAAATACCCCCCAAAAAGTAAGAGATAAGAATAACAAATGATTAAAGAGCAGCAGTAAATAACAATAGCGGGGCTATATACAGGGGGTACTGGTACAGAGTCAATGTGCAGGGGCACCGGTGTTGAAGTAATTGAGGTCATATGTACATGTAGGTAGAGTTATTAAAGTGACTGTGCATAGATAATAACGGAGAGTAGCAGCAGTGTATAAGGGGGGCAATGCAAATAGTCTGTGTAGCCATTTGACTAGCTGTTCAGGAGTCTTATGGCTTGGGGGTAGAAGCTGTTTAGAAGCCTCTTGAACCTAGACTTGGCGCTCCGGTACCGCTTGCCGTGCAATAGCAGAGAGAACAGTCTATGACTAGGGTGTCTGGAGTCTTGGACAATTTTTAGGGCCTTCCTCTGACACGGCCTGGTGTAGAGGTCCTGGATGGCAGGAAGCTTAGCCCCGGGGATGTTCTGGGTCGTATGCACTACACTCTGTAGAGCCTTGCGGTCGGAGGGTGAGCAGTTGCCAAACCAGGCAGTGATGCAACCCGTCAGGATGCTCTCGATGGTGCCGCTGTATAACCTTTTGAGGATCTATATATTTATTCCATTCCTTTACTTAGATGTATGTGTATTATGTAGTTGTTGTGGAATTATTAGATTACATGTTAGATATTGCTGTACTGTCGGAACTAGAAGCACAAGCATTTCGCTACACTCGCAATAACATCTGCTAACCATGTGTATGTGACCAATAAAACTTGATTTGATCACCACCACCTTTCTCCCACAAAACCTTTCTCCTGAAGGCCTCAACTGAGTTGGGTCATAAATATGTCCAATGATATTTGCAATTCACTACTGCACAGTGCAGAGAGCACCTTACTTAATATCTAGCATTGTATTGCCTATATATCCTGCCAAATCCTGCTAACACCCTGATCCATCACCCTCATAAGAAGGTATAAATGGATGTTACATTTATGTGTTACCCTTTAGGCCCATACATCAGGATTATGGCAATGAACAAAACCAAAATGACTGTGAGCACACATAGTGAATGGCATCTGCTGAAATTGAAATCACATTAATTATTACTGGTAAGAGATGATCAACCCCCACCCATATTCTTATGTAGAGAGTCCCCTCCTCCCACCCCACTCCCAGCCCTCTCCTGTACTAATGGGTTTGAACCTGGAGCCACGGTGACGCGCCCAGGCCTGCCAGTGTCACCCTTCCTTCCTTCCTTCCTTCTTCCCTCCCTCCCTCCCTCCCGCTGCACCTAGTTGCCTCAACCTCTCCATTGTGAAACCATGAATAAATCAGGCCACTCCAGGCTCTGACAAACTATGTGTGGTCAGACAGATGTACCGTATGTCATCCTTACCAGCCAGTTTGTACGGCCCAATACATCACCGTGGCCAAGCTTCCTGTCATCCAGGACCTCTATAACAGGCCGTGTCAGAGGAAGGCCCTAAAAATGATCAAAGACTCCAGACACCCTAGTCATAGACTGTTCTCTCTGCTATTGCACGGCAAGCGGTACCGGAGCGCCAAGTCTAGGCAGTTTCTTGTTTGTTTCAACCCCCCAAAAAATGTGCATCTTCAAAGTAGTAGGCATGTTGTGTAAATCAAATGATACAAACCCCCCAAAAATCTGATTTATTTCCAGGTTGTAAGGCATCAAAATAGGAAAAATGCCAAAGGGGGTGAATACCTTCGCAAGCCACTGTATAGGTTACATACACAGCCTTCTGGTTTAAATATTCACTCCCAGATGGAAGCAGAGACATCAGGTGACATTCTGTAGTCACGCCACTTTCAAACACACATCCATCATCTCCCCCGAGGCTATCACACCAGCAGAGAGCTAAACAGGTGGTGCCAACGGGTGCCAACCATCAGGTGCCAAGGTGCCAGTGGAGGAAAGATTGAGGTCATATTTGTTTAATTGCCTCTGTGGTCGTGGCAGGTGGAGTTACCTTGATTTATTACAGTCCTGACGAGAGAGAGTTCTGTTACTCAACAGCATGTTTCTGGTAAGACCCAAGTGCAGACTGTGTTGAAGTAACAATGTTTATTACAACAACAGGGGCAGGCAAACGACAGGTCAGGGCAGGCAGGGGTCGATAATCCAGAGTAGGGGCAAAGGCACTAGACGGCAGGCAGGCTCAGGGTCAGGGGCAGGCAGAGCGGTCAGGCAGGTGGGCTCAGAGTCAGGACAAGCAATGGTCAAAACCAGGAGAGTGAGAAAAGAGAGACTGGGGAAAAGCAGGAGATGAGAAACAAAACGCTGGTTGGCTTGACAAACAAGATGAACTGGCAACAGACAAACAGAGAACTCAGGTATAAATACCCAGGGGATAATGGGGAAGATGGGAGACACCTGGAAGGGGTGGAGATGAGCACAAGGACAGGTGAAACAGATCACAGCGTGACAGTTATTTGTGGTAATTGGCAATTAAACCAAGCTGTGAAGTCGCTGAAATGATTGGACAGAATTAATATTGGAAAATAGTTTATTCTAATGGTTCGGCAGGGATGTTTGATGTTCTCACCTTGCAGCTCACATATAGGTGGACAGTAAAACAACAGCACTGATAGTTTTGTTAAAAACTTGACAAATTGATTTTCAGTAATGGAGGTATGGCCTTACTATATATATGGCAATAAAAAAAACTGTCACATCTGTTACATGTATTTGATCATGAAAACTAGATGATCCATGCACTACGCCAGCCTGTACAACCCTGTAGAACCAGAGCCTTTGATTATAATATCCCCTTCTGTAACATGCTTGCTGTTCTGGTATATTTACACATTTGTTTTTGGTGAGTTCAATACTTGAAACTAATATGGAGTTTTCCCACTGTATTGATCCATGCAGGGCTCCATTATGGTTGTATGAGAGGCAGTTTAATATATCTTTACAAATCTCTCTTCCAGCCATCCTTCACAACCTCTTTGTTCTTCAAGAGCCATGATTCATCCTCATACCCAGGCTGCCTCTGCAGCAGATATTCTAACAGAAGCCTGTGAAGACTAGGGGGAGTTGGAAACATAGGGATGAGAGGTCCTCGTGGGACTGAATCATACACAACTCATCAGAAGGCCTCCACTGTAGATGTGATGATGAGCAAATAGGGTGGCATATTTAGATGGTAAGATGATGGTAAGTTCACTCAGAGACCATGCAGGCTGTTGAGAGGGGAAGAGATGTTTAACATCCTTGAGTCACATCTTGTGTAACAGGCTTCCTTCAATGAACAGGGATTAACATGTTTGCTGTTAACTGTATGGCTGAGGAGACAGAGAGAGAGACATCTTGAACATCTTGTTCGCTTAAGGACCATGTATGTTATGTATTTTCTGTGCCTAAGGAAATAATGGCGCCTACAGCAGAGCAATTTTCACTTGGCACTTTACTACGCTTAATGTTGTGGTTTTGGAAACAGGAGGCAAGCGTAATGAGGAAACAGCATTATGGAGGTCTGGCTGCTAAAAGCCTAATCTTTCCTGTTTTTTTCACAGTTTAAATTGGATGCAGTAATTGCCTGAGACAGCAGATGAGTTGATTCAGAGGAAAGCATTTCTCTGACACCGAGGTCAATAAAGTCCCCCAATCACTTTGTTGCATTTGGATTCACCAAATAGCTTGCTTGTCAATGTGTTGTGCCAGGCTCAGCATTTCCTTCTCGATCACAATTCCAATGATCCTCTCTCAGTTTAGTAATACAGTAGTAAACAAGTCACTCCTGCTTAGCTCCAGTGTGTTCAATAAGGCTTGATCCTTTTAGTCCCATTATCTACATCTCCATTCTCTGTCATCACAGTAGAGCCCTTCACTCCGTGTAGGTTTGTAATGATACTCAGTGTCTATTGTATAAGAAACCTGATCACCATCCACCACATTAATGGCCTCATTGTGTTTCTGTGTGGAGAGGGATAGCAGTCTGCAGTACGGCAGCAGCACTCTGGGCTTTTACCACTGAGGCTGCTCACACAGCCACTCACTGTGCGCAGACGTCAATTCAACGTCTATTCCACGTTGGTTCAATGTAATTTCATTGAAATGACGTGGAAACAACTGTCACGACTCAGGATATGACCCAGATGCAGACACAGGAGGCGGATGGTTCAGTTCTCAGATCATTTATTGTAACACGGTGGGCAGGCAAAGGGCAAGTCAAGGACAGACAGAAGTTCCTAACCAGGTCAGTGTCCAACAGGTATAGGATGGCAGGCAGGTTCAGGCTCAGGCTTAGGACAGGCAGAATGGTCAGAACCAGGAGGACTAGAAAACAGAAACTAGAGCTACTGGAAAAAGGGAAAACACGCAGATAAGACTTGACAAGACAAACTGGCGTCAGACCAACAGAAACACAGGTATAAGGAAGGACACAGGGGATAACGGGAGGAAATGGGGGACACCTGGTGAGGGGTGGAGACAAGCACAAGACAGGTGAAACAGATCGGGATGTGACAACAACGTTGTTTCATCTCCCGCTTGGTCTGTTGCATAATGCATGAGAGGGAACATTACTAGCGGGCCAGAGGCTGCCTCGCCTCACTCCTTAATAGATTGTTCACAAGGCTGCCTCGGCCTCGCCTCACTCCTTAATAGATTGTTCTTAATAGTTCTTTCAGGCTGCCTCTGCCTCGCCTCACTCCTTTAATAAGGCTGCCTCTGCCTCTGCCTCACTCCTTAATAGATCGTTCATAAGGCTGCCTCTGCCTCTGCCTCACTCCTTAATAGAGTTCTTTCATAAGGCTGCCTCTGCCTCTGCCTCACTCCTTAATAGATCGTTCATAAGGCTGCCTCTGCCTCTGCCTCACTCCTTAATAGTTCTTTCATAAGGCTGCCTCTGCCTCTGCCTCACTCCTTAATAGTTCTTTCATAAGCCTCACTCCTTAATAGTTCTTTCATAAGGCTGCCTCTGCCTCTGCCTCACTCCTTAATAGTTCGTTCATAAGGCTGCCTCTGCCTCTGCCTCCTCCTGGCCTCACTCCTTAATAGATCGTTCATAAGGCTGCCTCTGCCTCTGCCTCACTCCTTAATAGTTCTTTCAGAAGGCTGCCTCTGCCTCTGCCTCACTCCTTAATAGATCGTTCATAAGGCTGCCTCTGCCTCTGCCTCACTCCTGTTCTAAGGCTGCCTCTCTGCCTCACTTAATAGATCGTTCATAAGGCTGCCTCTGCCTCTGCCTTACTCCTTAATAGATCGTTCATAAGGCTGCCTCTGCCTCTGCCTCTGCCTCGCCTCACTCCTTAATAGATCGTTCAGAAGGCTGCCTCTGCCTCTGCCTCACTCCTTAATAGATGTTCATAAGGCTGCCTCTGCCTCTGCCTCGCCTCACTCCTTAATAGATCATTCAGAAGGCTGCCTCTGCCTCGCCTCACTCCTTAATAGATCGTTCAGAAGGCTGCCTCTGCCTCTGCCTCACTCCTTAATAGATTGTTCATAAGGCTGCCTCTGCCTCTGCCTCGCCTCACTCCTTAATAGATCGTTCAGAAGGCTGCCTCTGCCTCTGCCTCACTCCTTAATAGATCGTTCAGGCTGCCTCTCTGCCTCAGAAGGCTGCCTCTGCCTCTGCCTCACTCCTTAATAGATCGTTCAGAAGGCTGCCTCTGCCTCGCCTCACTCCTTAATAGATCGTTCAGAAGGCTGCCTCTGCCTCTGCCTCTGCCTCGCCTCTCCTTAATAGATCATTCAGAAGGCTGCCTCTGCCTCTGCCTCACTCCTTAATAGATCGTTCTTAATAGATGCCTCAGAAGGCTGCCTCTGCCTCTTCCTCTCCTCCTTAATAGATCGTTCAGAAGGCTGGCTGCCAGAAAGCTGCCTCTGCCTCGCCTCACTCCTTAATAGATCGTTCAGAAGGCTGCCTCTGCCTCTGCCTCACTCCTTAATAGATCGTTCAGGCTGCCTCTGCCTCTGCCTCCTCTGCCTGCCTGCCTCACTCCTTAATAGATCGTTCAGAAGGCTGCCTCTGCCTCGCCTCACTCCTTAATAGATCGTTCAGAAGGCTGCCTCTGCCTCTGCCTCACTCCTTAATAGATTGAGGCTGCCTCTGCCTCTGCCTCACTCCTTAATAGATCGTTCAGAAGGCTGCCTCTGCCTCTGCCCTCTTAATAGATCGTTCTCTGCCTAGACTCCTTAATAGATCTTTCAGAAGGCTGCCTCTGCCTCTGCCTCACTCCTTAATAGATCGTTCAGAAGGCTGCCTCTGCCTCTGCCTCACTCCTTAATAGATCTTTCAGAAGGCTGCCTCTGCCTCTGCCTCACTCCTTAATAGATCATTCAGAAGGCTGCCTCTGCCTCGCCTCACTCCTTAATAGATCGTTCAGAAGGCTGCCTCTGCCTCACCTTAATAGATCACTGCCCTCGCCTCCTTAATAGATCGTTCAGAAGGCTGCCTCTGCCTCTGCCTCCTCGTTCAGAAGGCTGCCTCCTCTGCCTCACTCCTTAATAGATCGTTCAGAAGGCTGCCTCACCTTACTCCTTAATAGATCGTTCAGAAGTCTGCCTCTGCCTCGCCTCACTCCTTAATAGTTCTTTCATAAGGCTGCCTCTGCCTCACTTCACTCCTTAATAGATCGTTCAGAAGGCTGCCTCATCTTACTCCTTAATAGATCGTTCAGAAGGCTGCCTCGCCTCACCTCACTCCTTAATAGATCATTCAGAAGGCTGCCTCTGCCTCTGCCTCACTCCTTAATAGATCGTTCAGAAGGCTGCCTCTGCCTCTCGTTCAGAAGGCTGCCTCTGCCTTCACTCCTTAATAGATCGTTCAGAAGGCTGCCTCTGCCTCTGCCTCACTCCTTAATAGATCGTTCAGAAGGCTGCCTCTGCCTCTGCCTCACTCCTTAATAGATCGTTCAGAAGGCTGCCTCACCTCACTCCTTAATAGATCGTTCAGAAGGCTGCCTCGCCTCACTCCTTAATAGATCGTTCAGAAGGCTGCCTCTGCCTCTGCCTCACTCCTTAATAGATCGTTCAGAAGGCTGCCTCTGCCTCTGCCCTCAGAAGGCTGCCTGCCTCACTCACTCCTTAATAGATCGTTCAGAAGGCTGCCTCTGCCTCTGCCTGCCTCACTCCTTAATAGATCGTTCAGAAGGCTGCCTCTGCCTCTGCCTCACTCCTTAATAGATCGTTCAGAAGGCTGCCTCTGCCTCTGCCTGCCTTAATAGATCGTTCAGAAAGGCTGCCTGCCTCACTCCTTAATAGATCGTTCAGAAGGCTGCCTCTAATAGATCGTTCAGAAGGCTGCCTCTGCCTCTGCCTCACTCCTTAATAGATCGTTCAGAAGGCTGCCTCTGCCTCTGATCTGCCTCTGCCTCTGCCTCACTCCTTAATAGATCGTTCAAGGCTGCCTCTGCCTCTGCCTCACTCCTTAATAGATCGTTCAGAAGGCTGCGTTCTCTGCCTCACCTCACTCCTTAATAGATCGTTCAGAAGCTGCCTCTGCCTGCCTCACTCCTTAATAGATCGTTCAGAAGGCTGCCTCTGCCTCTGCCTCACTCCTTAATAGATCGTTCAGAAGGCTGCCTCTGCCTCTGCCTCACTCCTTAATAGATCGTTCAGAAGGCTGCTGCCTCTCAGAAGGCTGCCTCTGCCTCACTCCTTAATAGATCGTTCAGAAGGCTGCCTCTGCCTCTGCCTCACTCCTAATAGATAGACTCCTTAATAGTTCAGAAGGCTGGCCTCTGCCTCTGCCTCTTAATAGATCCTCAGAAGGCTGCCTCTGCCTCTGCCTCACTCCTTAATAGATCGTTCAGAAGGCTGCTTAATAGATCTCAGAAGGCTGCCTCTGCCTCTGCCTCACTCCTTAATAGATCGTTCAGAAAGCTGCCTCACCTTACTCCTTAATAGATCGTTCAGAAGGCTGCCTCTGCCTCTGCCTCACTCCTTAATAGATCGTTCCGAAGGCTGCCTCTGCCTCAACTCACTCCTTAATAGATCATTCAGAAGGCTGGCTCTGCCTCGCCTCACTCCTTAATAGATCGTTCAGAAGGCTGCCTCTGCCTCTGCCTCACTCCTTAATAGATTGTTCATAAGTCTGCCTCTGCCTCTGCCTCGCCTCACTCCTTAATAGATCGTTCAGAAGGCTGCCTCACCTTACTCCTTAATAGATCGTTCAGAAGGCTGCCTCACCTTACTCCTTAATAGATCATTCAGAAGGCTGCCTCTGCCTCTGCCTCACTCCTTAATAGATTGTTCAGAAGGCTGCCTCTGCCTCTGCCTCACTCCTTAATAGATCGTTCAGAAGGCTGCCTCTGCCTCTGCCTCACTCCTTAATAGAGAGGCTGCCTCTGCCTCTGTTCTTAATAGATTGTTAAGTCTGCCTCACCTTACTCCTTAATAGATCGTTCAGAAGGCTGCCTCACCTTACTCCTTAATAGATAATCAGAAGGCTGCCTCTGCCTCTGCCTCACTCCTTAATAGATTGTTCATAAGGCTGCCTCTGCCTCTGCCTCTGCCTCACTCCTTAATAGATTGTTCATAAGGCTGGCTGCCTCTGCCTCTGCCTCGCCTCACTCCTTAATAGATCATTCAGAAGGCTGCCTCTGCCTCTGCCTCACTCCTTAATAGATCGTTCAGAAGGCTGCCTCTGCCTCACTCCTTAATAGATTGTTCATAAGGCTGCCTCTGCCTCTGCCTCGCCTCACTCCTTAATAGATCGTTCAGAAGTCTGCCTCGCCTCACTCCGTAATAGATCGTTCAGAAGGCTGCCTCACCTTACTCCTCAATAGATCGTTCAGAAGGCTGCCTCGCCTCACTCCTTAATAGATCGTTCAGAAGGCTGCCTCTGCCTCACTCCTTAATAGATCATTCAGAAGGCTGCCTCTGCCTCGCCTCACTCCTTAATAGATCGTTCAGAAGGCTGCCTCGCCTCACCTCACTCCTTAATAGATCGTTCAGAAGGCTGCCTCGCCTCGCCTCGCCTCACTCCTTAATAGATCGTTCAGAAGACTGCCCTGCCCTCTGCCTGCCTCTGCCTCTGCCTCGCCTCACTCCGTAATAGATTGTTCATAAGGCTGCCTCTGCCTCGCCTCACTCCTTAATAGATCGTTCAGAAGGCTGCCTCGCCTCGCCTCGCCTCACTCCTTAATAGATCGTTCAGAAGGCTGCCTCGCCTCGCCTCGCCTCACTCCTTAATAGATCGTTCAGAAGGCTGCCTCCGCCTCGCCTCACTCCTTAATAGATCGTTCAGAAGGCTGCCTCGCCTCGCCTCGCCTCACTCCTTAATAGATCGTTCAGAAGGCTGCCTCGCCTCACTCCTTAATAGATCGTTCAGAAGGCTGCCCTTGCCTCTGGTTTTTCCGCCAGTGAGCCACTGAGCAGCAGCGTTGGTCAATAACTCAGACTCGAGGCTGGGCCACTAGAGGACATGTTCCAGGTACTCACCAGCCCCTCGCCCAATTACCATTAATGACTTGTTCAACCTGCCAGACCATTAGTCATACACTCACAACCCCAGCTGCAATTTCAGACACAATTTGAGCTGCGAGCGGTGGCATTGTAACTCATTGTTGCTGAGTGCTTCTGTACAGTGTTGTGTACATGGGAACAGAAGGGAGTTGAGCTGTGGGTTGGGTACAGATGGTAAAAAAAGGGAACCCGTTTTAAAGAGCAGAATGTTGTGGTGGTTTCCACGTTTCACACTTTCTATGAACCATTTATGATTCATGTCAAGTAACGCTGACCTAATTGTGTCCTGAGTGGGGAACTTGGGAATGTAAATTAAACAAAAAAAAGTGACATTGTATTCGTACTATATGAGAGATCAGCTGCAGTGTAAACCAGCGGTCAAATGGCAGTGGGTCATATTCATTGAACTATTCAGAAATGTTTGCTGTAAAAGTGTTTATCATGATTCTGAGCTTATCTGACTCTGCACTTATAACCAAGGCAATGTGGGGATATCTACTTTCTCTGACCCACATCCAAGGATCATGTTATGTAGGCGAGTGTGTGTCCGTGTGCCAGTGACTCCAGTAAAGGCAGATTCCACAACAGCGTTCCCATCATGCAAACCTAGTTTCATCTAGTCCTTTTCCTGGCCCCTTGAAGAACGAGACATGTCATCTGCCAGGTCCATTCCAGTGTTAGTCCCCGTTTACAACACACTCTAAACAGCACATCATGGTGAATCATGCATGTGGGAACCATGATGTACTGTATGTAGACAAATGCTGTCCATCTCTATGGTTTTCAGACAGATTCATTCATTTTCATAATGTTCTTTGAAGACAACCATGGGTGTGTTAATACGGTACATTGGAAATGATTGATCATTTTATCCAAAATGTTAGCTTCAAAGTGTTCATTTAAAATGAGGAGGAGAGAGCAATGCTTTGTTATGCACACCATTTAGTCGTTCTGTACACTCATCATATTTCTGCACTGTGAAGCTCAGACAGTTTGTAACATAATTGAGCCATTGGAGAGTTCTCCATTAGGTTTCAGCGGTAGAGTGAAAAGGGTTTTGCTGGTGCAGCAGCATTGAAGTAGAGAAGTCAAAGCAGGGACAGAGCCTTCCCTCTTATCCCAAGGACACATTCACACCCCGGCTCCCACAGGCAGACTTGGAAACTAGAGTGAGATTCCCTGGGCCCCTCAGTGCTTTTATGAGTTCGTATCAGATTCTTCCGAGGTGTTGTGTCTTGGAGCAGTGCCAAAGTCTTTGACTTGTTCTGGACAAATCCAGGGAGAGGCTTGAGAAACGGTTTACTTCTTGGCTTTCCCTTCCACACAAAGGGCTGGCCAGGGAATCCTTCACTATTGATTGTTGTAGGGGGTATGCCAACACCGCCTCTCCTATTACCTAACAGCCTCCCAGGGGACTGGCAGAGCTGCCTCTAAACAGGGTCTCATCCTATATAGAGTGGCCCTATTTAGAGAACATATAGAACCACTCTAACTAGATGGCTGGTCCAGTCTAGCAGTGGGCTGCTGCTCTCCCCTGGCTGTTGTTTCTGAGAAGATATCACTCACAAAGATATACACAGGCTTTTGAGCTCACGGTCCCATTCGGCCAGGCAGGAGACTGTAATGCAATATTTTGGAAGTAGACTGTACATTGGGTATATATGGACTAGATTTCTGCTTATTCTTTAGTAACAGAGATAGAACGTCTCACTTGGTGAAGAAATTTGATTGATTGATTTTTTATTTCACCTTTATTTAACCAGGTAGGCTAGTTGAGAACAAGTTCTCATTTGCAACTGCAACCTGGCCAAGATAAAGCATAGCAGTTACACCTGGAAGAAACAAAACATACAGTCAATAATACAGTAGGAAAAGGAAAACAAAAAACAAAAAGTCTATATACAGTGAGTGCAAATGAGTTAAGGTTAAGGCAATAAATAGGCCATGGTGGCGAAGTAATTACAATATATGTCATGACTTCCGCCGAAGTCGGCTCCTCTCCTTGTTCGGGCGGCGTTCAGTGATCAACGTCACCGGTTTTCTAGCCATCACCACTCCATTTTTCATATATCCATTTGTCTTGTCTTGTTTCCATACACACCTGGTTTTCATTTCCCAACTCAATCTACTTGTATTTAACCCTCTGTTTCATGTTATGTGGTGTTAGTTTACGCACATTACTTTTATGTTCCGTTTTTTTGAGCTTGTTTGATTTATGTAGTGTTCTCGTTTTTGGAACTATAATAAAAGTGTGCCTGTTCATTATACTCTGCTCTCCTGCACCTGACTTCGCCTCCAATACACCATTGACAATATAGCAATTAAACACTGGAATGGTAGATGTGCAGAAGATGAATGTGCAAGTAGAGACACTGGGGTTCAAAGGAGCAAGATAAATAAATAAATACAGTATGGGGATGAGGTAGTTGGATGGGCTGTTTACAGATGGGCTATGTACATGTGCAGTGATCTGTGAGCTGCTCTGACAGCTGGTGCTTAAAGCTAGTGAGGGAGATATGAGTCTCCAGCTTCAGTGATTTTTGCAGTTTGTTCCAGTCATTGGCAGCAGAGAACCGGAAGGAAAGGCGGCCAAAGGGGGAATTTGGCTTTAGGGGTGACCAGTGAGATATACCTGCTGGAGCACGTGCTACGAGTGGGTGCTGCTAGGATGTCAATTCTATATTAATTGATAATTTCATCAATTATTTTACTCATCAATTTGCTCTTAAATAAGTAAGAGTTGGCAAGTTATTGGCAGCAGTACATCACTCATCACTCACTCATTACTCATTAGCAGAAGTGTTACTTAAGATGAAGCAACTAACCCTGTCCTTGTCATAGGAGAGGTCAGATTTGTGTAATGCTTAAAGTAATTTAGCATTATTTGTCACCAGATCTGTTAATCTGAGCTCTATTTAAAGTCTCTAATGCGTTGTAATCTGCACCTCCCTGCAGATTGCTCTATAATCTCCAGATAGCAATAAATGACATATACTGTAGGTACTGGCCCGGCCATTGCTAGGCTCCATCCTCACTGTGGCAGTATTTATAGAAAGGCCATTAGTACTCTGTCAAGGAGGTCCCAGAATGACAAATACAAGGAGGCTTTTGCAAATGATCATGTCAAGGATTTTTTATTTATTCCAAAATAACACAAAGTGTTCCAAAGAGGGTCATGGTCAAATTGATAAGTGTCCTTGGCCATCCTATTGAGCCCACAAAAGTAGCATGTTCTTATTAACCCAACAGAAAGTCATTTTCTTCCAATTCAACTTTAGCCTATAAATTCTTGGGCTCATTTACACATACTGGCTCAACTCATTAAGTTAAAACACGCAGCCCTTCCAAACCTGGCTGAAAAAGAGTTTGCCTCCTCATGTGTGACTGACAGCTTATGTGATCTCTTTTTATTTTTCACTGTCTCTTTCCTGCCTCTGTGCATCTCTCTCTATCTCCTCAGAGCATCCCCATGCTGTCACGCCCTGACCTTAGAGAGACGTTTTATTTCTCTATTTGGTGAGGTCAGGGTGTGATGTGGGGTGGGAATTCTATGTTTTGTATTTCTTTGGTTTTGGCTGAGTGAGGTTCCCAATCAGAGGCAGCTTTCTATCGTTGTCGCTGATTGGGAATCATACTTAGGTAGCCTGTTTTTCCACCTATGTTGTGGGATCTTGTTTTTTGTTAACTCTGTAAAGCTGGCAGAACGTGACGTTCGTTATTCCTTTTGTTGTTTTTATGTGGTGTTCTGAGTAATAAAGAATCATGAACACGTACCACGCTGTACCTTGGTCCACTTCTTCCGACAGGCGTTACTCATGCAGGCCTTATGTAACCTCAGACAAATCCACAGGCCGTATCCTGAACAGACAGCCGACAGCACACTCTACTGCACCTCTCTCTCTCTCTCTCTCTCTCTCTCTCTCTCTCTCTCTCTCTCTCTCTCTCTCTCTCTCTCTCGCGCTCTCTCTCTCTCTCTCTCTCTCTCTCTCTCTCTCTCTCTCTCTCTCTCTCTGCATTGAGCATAGGTAATGGATGGTGATGATGGGAGAAGTCTGCACTGCTTTCAAGTTGAAAAAGGGGGAAAGTAAGATGAGAAGATTGCAGAATCTGAGAAGAATCCACCATCGCTGCATCAAGAGGAGCTGTGATGAGTGTAATGGAATGTAAAGCAAACATACGTGATGACGGTCGCTAGTCGATGGTGACTCTGTCTTAACTGACTCGCTCCTGTTCTGCCGCGTGAGTCAACAGAGTGAATGACAGGTAGAAACAAGGATTCATGTGATTCCTCGATGAAAGCGCACCTGCGTCACTAATCAGTCACTTGTCTGACATCATTTCATCGCAAATGATGCTAGACTGACTGTTACACTCTCCCTAAATAGGACACAAGACATTGAGTGTTTGCCGCTGCTTTGTTGCCTGGATCTGTCAATGCCTCGGTAGAGAAATAACAAACCACTAAAGGGGAGCTCTGTCAACTTTCCCAGAACTCTCCAGTAGATTTGCTATGGAAATCAGAATGCTATATTGATGAGAATGTATGAAAGTTTGAAATTCTACGAAGTAACCACAAAGCATTTAAATTGTTCACCATTAAATATTTTCTCTTAATGTGACGTTGTTGTGGAAATATTCAGTCAATAATATTTCTCAAATACCGGAACCTGTGAGTTCAAATAGACTTAATTACAGTATAATAAAAGCCGAGCTTGTTCATGAAGAAACTGCCTTTCCAGCCGAGCAACACACTTTTTATACATTTTTCCTCCTTACGTCACACACATAGTAACTCCTCTTTATGTTAATGATTCAACCCCTCTGGCATTTAGCCACCGTTATCTTTTTGCCTAATTTTTAGCTTGGTTTCACATTTGGGCATAGATTCCATTGGTGGCGTAACCATAGCAACAGTAAACATTAGGCCATAGCAATGGTACAAAAATAAACAGACATGCCCACTCCCAAGACAGGTGCATGTCTAATGGTTCCTAATGACCTAGACACACACATAGAGTGCACTTATTCTGCTGACTACTCTAAGATGTATAACGGGCACACACGTCCTAGAAAATTCCCAATAAAGTTGGTCAAACTTGGTGCCAATCAGTGGTTAAATTCAGCAGGAGCTACCCAGAGCCGGAGCTCCTGCACCTTGGGTCAAAGAGAGAGCCAAGCAGAGCCGAGCTCCAGCAACTTACAGTTCTAAAAAGTAAGGTAGTATTTACCCTGACCTAAACGTTAACCTAACCGTCATTTTGACATAACCCTAACGATAGACTTATGTTCATTCCTGGCTCAATCAGTAGCCTAACCCCTCCAAATACATCTCCGCCACATCCAGATTCCCTACTTAACCCCAATGGATTAAGTTAATGCTAACTTTTTAAAAGTATTACAAAAACTTTTGCTCTGTTCCACTTTGCAGTGGAAACACAAGCGTCAGTCATGTTATCCAGATATGTTCCGTGTGCTCTTTCCTGCTTCTAAAATAGACACAATCAAAACCTTTCTCCTCTCTCTGTTGGTATGAGTCAACTAATTAAATGTTCTGTGTTGAATCACAGTATTTAGTATGAATGTAATGTGAGTTCTTTCATACCCCATCAAAATAATCAAGGTGTAAACAAGTGAATTGATCCTACCAAGCCTGTAGTGTCGTGTCTGTGTTTTCTGCTGATACTCGTCTCCTCAAGGACATTAAATAATTGTTGTTTTTGTGTGTGTGCCTACCTGTGTGCGTTAGCCTGTCTGAGTGTTGGATTGTGTCCTGACTCCTGATGTGTATGTTTGAACACCAGCGTGCCAATTTCTGAGTTGTATTAATTCCAAACAAAGACGTTTTGGAATTCTCCACTGTTGACTCAGTGAGTTTCTAATTAGCTATTGTCTTGTTTCTCTAACTAATGAATTTCTTCAGTACATAAGTATCAATTCTGTCCAGTCTACTTTATTTAAAACTCCTTAGAGAGTAACAAGTACAACACTAATGTTTTACAAAATGAGATTACCTTTAAACCACCTTGAAACACTACAACAATGTGTCATTTGTTTAAATAATTATATTCATCAGGCTTTGCTGGCATTCATTTAGACTTCGCTGAGCTCTACAGGGTAATGTTTTGGAAGGGTCATTTAAGTTGACTCACACCTGACTCCCTTCTGTGGGATCTGCATGCCTGACTTGATTTGCTTCTTTTCCAGCCTTAATTTAGGAATCGATCTGTACAGTTGCTGAGGGAGTAGCATGTTAGTAAGTGTGTAATAATCTGGGTGAGGCTGGTAGTGTGAGAGAGAGGAGGAGCTCTGCAGTGTATCCTTGCAGCAAGCAGGTCCTGGATAATTGGCAGAGTCAATATGACTAATTCAGTAGCAGGACCCACTTCATTATCAGTGGGAGACCTGCTGTGTCCTCCTGGCCACTGAGAAAGAAAAAGGCAGATTTTCCCTGCCTTTGTTCTACATCTTTAATTCACAGCATGATCTCTCTCTATCCCCCTGCCACTCCGAAGGTGTTATTCCTGGTGTATGTCTCTCTGTGGCTTCTGTCAGGTTGTGTTGGGGAGAGTGGCTAAAGGATGATGGATGACGGGGTGGGGTGAGAGGGACTTCCTGAAGATTTAATGAACGATTACGTGGCATAAAATCCTCAGCAACTACCAAATATTGACCTCATGATTTGCACGTGAGTGTGATTGTGCATATGTACTCTATGCTGCAAAAAACAGACTTCGTCCCCATTTGCTCATACTACTTAAAAAAACAGCCTAAAACGTTATGCCCACCTTCTTAAAGTGAGGTTGTACTATACTCTAATCACCACTTCCTGGACATACGTCACTAGTGGAAAATGGATGTCATACGTTTCTCAACATGCTGACTAAGAGGCTGTACTAAAGACCACTGAGTGAATGCCGAAACATCCAGCAGCCGTGGCCTTTGACTGGCCTCCCCCTCCCACCTCTAACTGTATCTATTGATGTAGCGCCAGGACAGGGCTGGCCTTTACGTAATAGTCACGTGCTCACTCAGAGATATTCCCCCTCTAAGTGCTTTCATCTTTGTCTTTATCTCAGAAAATCTGTGTCAGCTTGTCTTATCCCAAGTTGGTGAATCTGCAAAATAGATCCCCCCACACTATGCAGTATTACAAATCACGAGGCCACATGGCTACACACCCTGAGCACAACTCGTAAACTTCACCTGAAATATTGAGTGTGAATGACTGTGCTGAGCTCTGTACTCCGGTTATTATATTCAGCCAGCCGGAGTGAGCAGGGTAGTCCCCGCACGCACACACACACACGCACAAAGGGCTTTTTCAACCAAATGTGCTCTAATCTGTTACTGTCGATTAATTCAGCATGCACACACACACTGTTTCTCTCACTCTCTTCTCTGTCACACACACCAAGTTATGTGTGTGTGCGTGATCTGCATAAAAAGCTCAGAGAAACATACTGTGGTAGAGAACAGCAGCAAATGGCTCTTTTAGCTCAGAGAAACATACTGTGGTAGAGAACAGCAGCAAATGGCTCCACTCTCCCTTTAGTCAGGATGATGACAACCCTCTTTGTCACCTGCTATGTCTTGGTCATTCTTCCCTCTCTTTAAACAAATACATTAGCCATATTTTATTAAACCTTTATTTAACTAGGCAAGTCAGTTAAGAACAAATTATCATTTTCAATGACAGCCTAGGAACAGTGGGTTAACTGCCTGTTCAGGGGCAGAACAACAGATTTGTATCTTGTCAGCTCAGGGGTTTGAACTTGCAACCTCCCGGTTACTAGTCCAACGCTCTAACCACTAGGCTACCCTGCCGCCCCAATATCCATCCTCTCATGGCCATGTGCAGGGGTGGACTGGTGGGCTGGTCCATTTTTTGACTAGTGGGCCTGTCTAACTTTTAAAAACAATTGTGCAAAAATGATCATGGTCTTGCTAATAATGGGGGCCTCAAGGGGAAAAAAGGTCACGTGTCTTAGAAATGCAGTTTATGTGTGTTCACATGTTTGTGTGTGTGTGTGTATGGGTGTGTACGTATGCAAAGGCATGTGTATCTGAATGTATTGTGTGTCAATGACAGAGGCATAGATGTTAGCCTTGGCAGGTAAATGTGCCCAGTAAGCAGCAGCATATAGAGGAGAAGGGTGGAGGGTGGATGGGGAGAGCAGTGAAGCTCCATTAGAGATGGACAGTGAACCCTTGCCCTATTACCAGAGCTTTCAGCCAGGCTTATGCACCCAGCACAAGAGCTAACACAGCCCCTGTGGCGGCAGCAGAGGCTGCTTGGCTAGGGCTTGGGCCGTGGGCTGGGGTGGGGGCACACACAGCCGCGCACGTACACACACACTAACACACATGCGCACACACAGTTCCAGGGCTGTGTGAACTGTCAGGGAGAGGAGCTGTAAAGCAGGCCAAGGTTTGACATTTAGAGGGTGACGTAGCTTTAAATCTGAACTGTCTGTCCTGCTCTGTGCCCAAGCTAAGGGGAGAGACAGGAATAGCAGCCCCACACTACAGAGATAAAAGGACAGAATGCAACAATAGAGGAGCAGAGAGAAGGGTTGCGGAGAGAATGGTGGGACGTGAGAGAAGAGAGATTGAAGTTTTAAGTTAATTGGAAGCTATGGCAATCCTCCATCTTCTCTATCTCTCTACTCTCTTTCTCTCTCAGTGAGGGTCTCGTGGCTCTCTGGAGTTGAAAGACCCCCCGGGCAGAAGCGTTTTCCCACAGTCCCTCAGTGAACTCAGCCCTGGTATCAAACAAAATAGCTGAGATTAAAGTCTCGTGTCAGTCATGATTCCCCCTCTTTTTTCTCATTGGGGTAATGGCGTCATCTCTCCCTGTTGTCTCTCACTCCATGTCTCCGTCACGCTCTCTGTCTCTCCCACTCTATTTGTTTCCTAGCTATCCCTTTCTCTCTTCCCTACACTCTCACTCACACAAACCTATTTCCACCACTTTTTCACTATTTGGTTCAATGAAAGGTGCTGAATCAAATTAATTCATCTTTTCATCCTGCTACAATATTCAGCCTGCTACAGTGTGAGAGACAATGGATGTGGCATATCATGACACACTCAGTACCCAAACAGTTACTATGGTTACTCTGTCAGTACTGGTAAAATTCTGGTAAAAATTCCTAGCATATAATTTTTTTAATACAAAAACTCATGAGCGTATTTCCTGTGAGGGATCATAGCACAAAGCACCAATGTCATGTTCATAGACATAGTCTGAGAGGGATGGGGTGCTCTTAACACTGAGGACAGAGTGAATAGGTGGTATACAGCGTTGGGCAGACATTCCAGTAGCGGGAGACTATTTGAATTCCTGTTCTGTTGCATAAGGTTTTAACAGGACTGTCACAGCTGTTAGGTACTTGTAGATCCCCATGTCCTCCCAATGTGCTTAATTGTTCGCTTGGCTATTTTGGCTTAAGAGTTATTAGTCTGCTTGGATAATAACTTTTTTAGGAGCGGGAGTCTAGCATTAACCAAAAAAAATATGTCTTTGGCCAATAATGTTAAGTGGAATTTCATTCCATGATGGGTAAAGTCTATTGAATAAGACCTTGCCATTCAACATAAGTCTGCAAGGTTGTAACTGCTCGGCATCTGACCATAAGGCACTACAGAGGGTAGTGTGTATAGCCCAGTACATCACTGGGGCCAAGCTGCCTGCCATCCAGGACCTCTATGGACCTCTATGTCAGAGGAAGGCCCAAAGAATTGTCAAAGACTCCAGTCACCAAAGTCATAGACTGTTCTGTCTGCTACCGCAAAGAAAGCAGTACCGGAGCGTCAAGTCTAGGTCCAATAGGCCCCTTAACAGCTTCTAGCCCCAAGCCATAAGACTGCTGTAGACCATACTATTTATCAAGAGAGTTTTGACCTATATGTTTTGTAGCTGTCTATTTACCACCACAAACTGATGCTGCCACTTAGACTGCACTTAACGAGCTGTATAAGGCCATAAGCAAACAAGAAGATGCTCATTCAGAGGCGATGCTCCTAGTGGCCGGTTGATTTTAAAGGTGGAAAACGAAATGCTGTATTCTACCAGCATGTCACCTGTGCAACTAGAGGTGAAGAAACTCTAGATCACCTTTACTCCGCACACAGAGATACATAAAAAGCTCTCCCTTGCCCTCAATTTGACTAATCTGACCATAACTGCTTACAAGCAAAAACTCAAACAGGAAGTACCAGTGACACACTCAATACGGAAGTGGTCCGATGAAGCAGATGCTAAGCTACAGGACTGTTTTGCTAGTTCAGCCTGGAATATGTTTCAGGACTCATCCGATGGCATTGAGGAGTTTACCACATCAGTGACCGGCTTCATTAATAAGTGCATAGACGACGTCGTCCCCACAGTGACCATACATACATATCCCAACCAGAGGCCATGGATTACAGAAAATATTGCATTGAGCTTAAGGCTAGAGCTGCCACTTTCATGGAGCAGAATACTAATCCGGATGCTTATAAGAAATCCCGCTACGCCCTCTATAGAAACATAAAAACAGGCAACATTGAATCCTACTACACCGGCTCTGATGCTCGTTGGAACCCTTGCGAACCCTCATGGATTACAAAGGGAAACTAAGTCATGAGTGGCCCAGTGACGCGAGTCGACAACACAAACTTAATGCCTTCTATGTTAACTTCGAGGCTTGCAACACTGAACCATGCATGAGAGCACCAGCTGTTCCGGACAAATGTGTGATCCCTCTCTCCTTAGCCGATGTGAGTAAGACCTTTAAACAGGATAATATTCACATGGCCGCAGGTCCAGACAGATTACCAGGATGCATACTCAGAGCATTCACTGGCCAGCTGGCAAGTGTCTTCCTTGACATGTTCAACCTCTCCCTGACCCAGTCTGTAATACCTACACGTTTCAAGCAGACCACCATAGTCCCTGTGCCCAAGAACGCCAAGATAACCTATCTAAATTACAATCACCCCGTAGCATTCACATCTGTAGCCATGAAATGCATTGAAAGACTGATCATGTGATCACTGATCAGGACCCACTCCAATTTGCATACCACCCCAACAGATCCACAGATGATGCCATCTCTATTGCACTCCACAATGCCTTTTCAGCTTGGATGAAAGGAACCCCTACCTGAGAATGCTGTTCATTGACTACAGCTCAGCATTCAACACCATAGTGCCCTCGAAGCTCATCACTAAGCTAAGGATTCTCAGACTGAACACCTCTTTCTAAAACTGGATTCTGGACTTCCTGACGGGCAGGTGGTGAGGGTAGGCAACAACACATCCGCCATGAGGCCCCTCAAGGGTGCGTGCTTAGTACCCCCTCCTGTACTCCCATGGCTATATGGCTGCGCACGACTCCAACGACATCAATAAGTTTACTGACAATACGACTTTTGTAGGCCTGATCACCGATGACGATGAGACAATCTATACAGGAAACAGAGGAAACAAATATTTTAATCTTCCTGAGAGAGAAGAGGCATTGTTGTGCCCTCTTCACGACTGTGTTGGTGTGTTTGGACCTAGATCCTTAGTTATGTGGACACCGAGGAACTTAAAGCTCTCGACCTGCTCCAATACAGCCCTGTTGATGTGAATGGGGGCATGCTCAGCCCTCTGTTTCCTGTAGTCCATGATTAGAGAGAGAGAGAGAGATGGTTTGTGACTACTATGATTCCCCATTGTAGCCAATTCATTTGCAGTAATTCCGTTACGGATTTGTTGGTGAATCCATTAACAGCAGCACGGGCAGCAGGTAGCCTAGTGCTTAAAGCGTTGGACTAATAACCAAAAGGTTGCAAGATCAAAATCCCAGAGCTGACAAGTAAAAAATCTGTCATTCTGCCCCTGAACAAGGCAGTTAACCAACTGTTCCTGGGCCATCATTGAAAATACTTGTTCTTAAATAACTTGCCTGGTTAGTTAAACAAAATTGACATCAGTAAAATTATTAGAACTAATTGGTAGGTCTACCATTACTTGTTACTTCTGTGAACTTTCATTATCCTTCCTCCTCATGATGGAGAGACATTTGAAAATATCTTAAAGATATGTTTGTTTTTGGTAACAGAATTACAAGGCGCAAGGCAATATTTCTTAAACTTACAGAAGGTAAAGAGTTTCTCAAAAACTAAATATAAGCATTAATATTAGTTGGCAGGGGTCTTTACGTCAACATTATTATATTTTGACGTATTTCTGATACGTTTTAAGACGTTTTCTGGCAGATGTACAAGACCTCTTTTCCATCTGTTTTTCCAGAAATGAGTCCTTACTTATGCCAAAAAGTAATTGATGGAATATGGTTGAAAAATGTAGACTTAGCTTTCATTTGACACCCAATTGGATATGTTCGTATGAACTTCCCATGTTGGTGCTCATGGGTCCTTTTCTATGGAAATGCTCCTCTGTAAAGTTACAGAATGAATGGAATCAGGTTTAACTGGCAGCTGTTCCCAGAGCAGGCTCTTGGTTGCTAAGACAGAAAGATGGGATGTGTTATTCCTCCCTGATGGAGGGATTATGCTGATGGTAAGGGTTTACATTTCTCTCTCTCTCTCTCTCTCTCTCTCTCTCTCTCTCTCTCTCTCTCTCTCTCTCTCTCTCATATCAGGTATTTTAGATGAGCTGTGAATGCTCTGTGCGCTCTGAGACGGTAGAGGACCCTGTCTCTTAATTGGTTCCTGCAAGGGCTCCTCCTGTGCAGCTGTGTGAGAGCAGAGGATGCTGGGTAGTGGGGCTAGCCTCTCCACAACAAGGGGATTTTGACAAAGTCTTCTGCAATAATTGTTTGAGGAGCTACATTATCAAATGTCTGCTCAAATATCTGTATCAAATGTCTGCTCCTTAAGGATTTATGCTGGGCCTTTTCTATTTTGCTGCATTTGTGTCATTTTTAAAGACATGAGGTGTGGCTTAACTTCAACTTGGTCCATTTCTTCAAGTCATTTATGTTTGACAATGCAGTGCATTTCAAATTAAACATATTGTTCTGCCATAAAGGCTAACACTAGCTGAGTATATCTCAGTTGGAGCTCAAAATTACCATAATGTTATGTAACATCTCGCCCTGGCTTGCTGTAAAACAGTGGCTGAATTCCCTCCCTTCTCTCCCCTGTCTCACTTAAGAGTCTACCACATTATCAGGCACCGAAACATTCTGTTGGCATGTGAGTCATTTCAAAGTTCAGCGAGCTGGGCCTTTTTCTCTCCTGTCTGCTTCCACACATATATGATGTTTTCTATTGATTTGTGAGTGGGCTCTCCATAGAACTCCCCTGGTCGGTGGAAGGGGAACTGTTGGGTTTTAATAAACCTAAAAAGCTAAAATAGTAGAATGGCGCCGGAGAGGATGGCTGACGTTTTATGTGCTCCTAACCAACTGTGTTATTTAGTTCGTGTCACATGTGCTCCCTTTCCGGCCTCTAGGTCGCCAGGCTGCTCGTTATGGCGCACACCTGTCACCATCGTTAAGCACACCTGCGATTATCAGACTCACCTGGACTCCATCACTTCCCTGATTACCTTCCCTATATATACAGTCGAAATCGGAAGTTTACATACACTTAGGTTGGAGTCATTAAAACTCATTTTTCAACCACTCCACAAATTTCTTGTTAACAAACTATAGTTTTGGCAACTCTGTTAGGACATCTACTTAGACCTCCACAAGTCTGGTTCATCCTTGGGAGCAATTTCCAAACGCCTGAAGGTACCGCATTCTTCTGTACAAACAATAGTACGCAAGTATAAACACCATGGGACCACACGGCCGTCATACCGCTCAGGAAGGAGACGCGTTCTGTCTCCTAGAGATGAATGTACTTTGGTGCGAAAAGTGCAAATCAATCCCAGAACAACAGCAAAGGACCCTGTGAAGATGCTGGAGGAAACAGGAGGAGACAGGTACAAAAGTATATATATCCACAGTAAAACGAGTCCTATATCGACATAACTTGAAAGGCTGCTCAGCAAGGAAGAAGCCACTGCTCCAAAACCGCCATTAGAAGCCAGACTACGGTTTGCAACTGCACATGGGGACAAAGATTGTACTTTTTGGAGAAATGTCCTCTGGTCTGATGAAACAAAAATAGAACTGTTTATCTGGATATCTTATGTTTCACCGAGTCGTGGCTGAACGACGACATGAACAACATATAGCTGGCGGGTTTTACACTATATCGGCATGATAGAACAGCAGCCTCTGGTAAGACAAGGGGTGGCGATCTATTTATATTTGATTTCTAAGGAAGTCTCGAGTTTTCATCTGTATTCTTCGTAGCTGTCTACATACGACAACAGATCGATGCTGGCACTAAGACCGTACTCAGTGAGCTGTGTTCAGCCATAAGCAAACAGGAAAATGCTCATCCAGAGGCGGCGCTCCTAGTCGCCAGGGACTTAATGCAGGGAAACTTAAATCCATTTTACCTCATTTCCACCAGCATGTTAAATGTGCAACCAGAGGGAAACAACTCTAGACCACCTTTACTCCACACACAGCCACGAGTACAAAGCTCTCCGTCGTCCTCCATTTGGCAAATCTGACCATAATTATATCCTCCTGATTCCTGCTTACAAGCTCAAATTAAAGCAGGAAGCACCAATGACTCAGATGCTAAGCTACAGGACTGAAAGAAGTTCCGGGATTCTTCTGATGGCATTGAGAAGTATGCCACATCTGTCACTGGCTTCATCAATAAGTGCATTGATGACGTCGTCCCCACAGTGACTGTAAGTACATACCCCAACCAGAAGCCATGGATTACAGGCAACATTCGCACTGAGCTAAAGGGTAGAGCTGTTGCTTTCAAGGAGCGGGACTCTAACCCGCTATGTCCTCCAACGAACCATCAAACAGGCAAAGCGTCAATATAGGACTAATATTAAATCGTACTACACTGGCTCCGGTGCTCGTTGGATGTGGCAGGGCTTGCAAACTATTACAGACTACAAAGGGAAGCACAGCCGAGAGCTGCCCAGTGACACAAGCCTACCAGATGAGCTAAATTACTTCCATGCTCGCTTCGAGGCAAGTAACACTGAAATATGCATGAGAGCATCAGATGTTCCGGACGACTGTGTAAGCACACTCTCCACAGCCAATGTGAGTAAGACCTTTAAACAGGTCAACATTCACAAGGCCGCAGGGCCAGACGGAATACCAGGATGCGTACTCCGAGCATGCGCTGACCAACTGGCAAGTGTCTTCACTGACATTTTCAACCTCTCTCTGTCTGAGTCTGTAATACCAACATGTTTCAAGCAGACCACCACAGTCCCTTGTGCCCAAGAACACTAAGGTAACCTGCCTAAATGACTACTGAACTGTACCACTCACGTCTGTAGCCATGAAATGCTTTGAAAGGCTGGTCATGGCTCACATCAACACCATTGTCCCAGAAACCGTGGACCCACTCCAATTTGCATACCACCCTAACAGATCCACAGACGATGCAATCTCTATTGCACTCCACACTGCCCTTTCCCACCTGGACAAAAGGAACACCTATGTGAGAATGCTATTCATTGACTACAGCTCAGTGTTCAACACCATAGTGCCAAAGCTCATCACTAAGCTAAAGACCCTGGGACTAAACACCTCCCACTGCAACTGGATCCTGGACTTCCTGACGGGCCGCCCCTAGGTGGTAAGGGTAGGTAACAACACATCAGCCACGCTGATCCTCAACACGGGGGTCCCTCAGTGGTGCGTGCTCAGTCCCCTCCTGTACTCCCTGTTCATTCATGACTACACGGCGAGAGACGACTCCAACACCATCATTAAGTTTGCAGATGACACAGCAGTGGTTGTGTCACCCCCCCCTTTCTCTTTTACACTGCTGCTACTCTCTGTTATTATCTATGCATAGTCACTTTAATAACTCGACCTACATGTACATATTTCAATAACCTCGACTGACTGGTGCCTCTGCACATTGACTCTGTACCGGTACCCCCTGTATATAGCCTCGCTATTGTTATTTTACTGAAACAAATTAATTATTTGTTACTTTTTTTTCTTAGTCTTATATTTTTTTGCAGGGGGGGGATTTATTTTTTTATTTTTTTTCACTGCAGTGTTAGTTAGGGCTTGTAAGTAAGCATTTCACTGTCAGGTCTACCTATTGTATTCGGCACATATGACAAATAAAATTTGATTTGATTTCAAAGAGGGGCCTTACCTAATCACAAGCAGTGTGATTAGCGGGGGACGGGCAACCCTGGACCTTAAGGGGTTGACTATGCCACTGCTTGTCTATATAACGCCCCTCACTGGACGAGTTAGCACATAGCAGGCCACTGTCTGCTGCTGGTCTTTAGAAACTCAAGGACATTCATTTTATACATGATACCACTGTCAGCCACTGATAGAGAAACGTCAATCATTTCTGCAGAGGGAAGAGTTATTATTCCAAATGGTGAGTCTTGACTATTTTGACAGATGTTACATTATATTTGGTGCCCTGCGTGGAAGAGATTTAGTGAGATTTAGAGAGAGCGAGAGAAATGGGAAGAGCATTAATCTCTTGCTCCTTGCCCATCTCATGTCGTATGAGGACCCAAAGCCTCTATTCTGGGCAAGCTAATTAGAGACACTCCACTCAGCGCCAGCTGATGATTTTATGTGTTTGTGAATGTGTGGGGTCAACATGGTACTCCATGATACATTGATATCATAGAGTTTATTATTCATGTTTGATTTTCATTGACTCAGTCCTTTGTATGAGGGGGATTTCTCAAGGCCGCAACCCTGTTACCGAAACTCTCCACATCTCTCTCTAGGAGAGCTCTCCTGCACCCTCAAAGCAGGTCAGCAGCTAGAGAAGCTCTGAGTTGGAGATAGACAGTCTCAGTACACAAGCCTTGTTTAACAGCCCCTGTTTAGCCGTCCCATCAGTTTAGCAGTACATAGCCGGGTGACGTTGGATCATGCAGCAGAGCTCTCTGTGACGAGTGTGCTCACAGCTCATAGACCCCTGTGGAGACTCAGGTGGAGCTGTCTGTGTAGCATGTGTGTTTGTGTTGGGTGTGTGTGTGTGTGTTTATCGTAGTGCGACAAGTAAAACTTTGAAGTTTGAAGCTTGTGCTAAGACACATGCAGCCGTAAATAGCAAACAGTGATATGTCTGTACACAGAATAGAACCAACTGTTTTCATATCGCCAAAGCCCTATGTGTGACCCCCAAATGTTTTACTTCAATTGTTTCCCTGTTGCCGAGTCTCAATTCTTCCTGACAACCATCAGAGAGCCAGAGTAGATAGAGAGAGAGAGAGAGAGAGAGAGAGAGAGAGAGAGAGAGAGAGGCTATCTATTCTAGGATGAAACCGAAAAGCAAGAAAAAGAGGGTAGCAATGCTTTGATGAAAAAAGCAAGGGAGGGAGAAAAAGAGTCCAGATAGAGAGAGAAAAAGCATCCACACTGTAACAGCATCATCTTACAGGTGGTTGTGTGGGTGGGGGGCTGTAGCCATGTCTCATAATTCAGTGGTTGAGTCCCATGTCACGGTGAAAGAGCATCCCCAGTCTACGGTCACTGTGCCTGGGAAGGGTGGCAGGCCACTACATGCTCCGGAGACAGAGGTGGACACTTAGTGTCATAACAGACTAGACTCAGGAGGAGATGGACAGAGCGTGGCTTAGCCCGCTGAGTGGGGCTGTGTGTGGGAGAGAGGGAGCGAGGAGAGAGGGATGAGAGAGAGGGAGAGGTGGAGATAGGGCCATCAAACAGAGATGTTCTGTAGTGATGCCATATAGAATTTTGGTTCATCATATCCAATGTGCAGTATTAGATGTTTGTGAATGGATGTCCCATCAAATGAGCACATTGAGAACTTGGGACTATAAGGTTCTAACTGCAAAAATATGATTCTTAGGTAATTGGCATTCAATTCCGAAACACTCATTGGTTTGAATGGTGTCAGCAGTTTTTTTATTGTATTCTTTTATACTTAACAACATGAATTGGGGAAGACATTGAACCCCCACCTGCACCAGGGTGCAGAGCGGTTGACTAGGTACCCGGAGCCACGCAAGGGTCTTGGGCGAGACCCAAGCACTTGATATTGGAGACCGAGGTGGGAATACTCACCGGCAACACCGATCCCCTTCGTATGCGGCCGGGCAGATGCACCATGCAGCCGTGCCTAACGGGGAAAGGGGGGATGGAGCCGATCGGGCGCAATCCAGGCGACATGGAGAAGCGGGGAACTAAGCTTGGACGAGAGCCACCCTCCCGGCCCAGAACCACACACAGAGGGAAGGGGGAACTAAGCTTGGACGAGAGCCACCCTCCCGGCCCAGAACCACACACAGAGGGAAGGGGGAACTAAGCTTGGACGAGAGCCACCCTCCCGGCCCAGAACCACACACAGAGGGAAGGGGGAACTAAGCTTGGAGAGCCACCCTCCCAGCCCAGAACCACACACAGAGGGAAGGGGGAACTAAGCTTGGTCGAGAGCCACCCTCCCGGCCCAGAACCACACACAGAGGGAAGGGGGAACTAAGCTTGGAGGGAGAGCCACCCTCCCGAACTAAGCCCAGAACCCTCCCACACAGAGGGAAGGGGGAACTAAGCTTGGACGAGAGCCACCCTCCCGGCCCAGAACACAGAGGGAAGGGGGGAACACACAGAGCCACCCTCCCGGGAGCACACACAGAGGGGGAACTAAGCTTGGACGAGAGCCACCCTCCCAGCCCAGATCCACACACAGAGGGGAGGGGGAACTAAGCTTGGACGAGAGCCACCCTCCCAGCCCAGAACACACACAGAGGGAAGGGGGAACTAAGCTTGGTCGAGAGCCACCCTCCCAGCCCAGAACCACACACAGAGGGAAGGGGGAACTAAGCTTGGACGAGAGCCACCCTCCCAGCCCAGAACCACACACAGAGGGAAGGGGGAACTAAGCTTGGACGAGAGCCACCCTCCCAGCCCAGAACCACACACAGAGGGAAGGGGGAACTAAGCTTGGACGAGAGCCACCCTCCCAGCCCAGAACCACACACAGAGGGAAGGGGGAAGCCTACCCAGTCTTCAGAGAGTCATAGATACTCCCGCCGTTTACCTGCACTTCATTGGTCTGTTTCGCTTGATAGCCCTCCGATCTGCACTTGTTTCATGGCCCTCGGACCTGCAGACATTTTTTACGGTTATATATTTGTTCCCTTTCTTGAAGTTTAACTTATTGCCCGTTTTACTATCGTCCTGGGCTGATTGGTCAAGGCAATCCCGAAGTTACAGATCTGACTTGCCAACTTCCCTTACCTACATTGTTCTAACATGCCAGAGGTTGTTCAGCTTGGAGGCCTGCAGCGGATATGGGTACGGCCCGGCGCGAGATTTACAGTGAGAGCTCACCGGACACCGCCAGAACCACAACACTTTCCACTGCCATCCAGGACCTCTATACCAGGCAGTGTCAGAGGAAGGCCCAACAAATTGTCGAAGACTCCAGCCACCCTAGTCATAGACTGTTCTCTTTGCTATCGCACGGAAAGCAGTACCGGAGTGCCAAGTCCAGGTCCAAGAGACTTCTAAACAGCTTCTACCCCCAAGCCATAAGACTCCTGAATGTCAAATCAAATGGCTACACAGACTATTTGCATTGTCTCCCTCCTTTTACACCACTGCTACTCTCTGTTATTATCTATTCATAGTTACTTTATAACTCTACCTACATGTACATATTACCTCAATTACCTCGACTAACCGGTGCCCCCGCACATTGAGTCTGTACCGGTACCCCCTGTATATAGCCTCCACATTGAGTCTGTACCGGTACACCCTGTATATAGCCTCCACATTGAGTCTGTACCGGTACCCCCTGTATATAGCCTCCACATTGAGTCTGTACCGGTACCCCCTGTTAATAGCCTCCACATTGAGTCTGTACCGGTAGCCTCCCCTGTATATAGCCTCCACATTGAGTCTGTACCGGTACCCCCTGTATATAGCCTCCACATTGAGTCTGTACCGGTACCCCCTGTATATAGCCTCCACATTGAGTCTGTACCGGTACCCCCTTATATAGCCTCCACATTGAGTCTGTACCGGTACCCCCTGTATATAGCCTCCACATTGAGTCTGTAGCCTCCACATTGAGTCTGTACCCCCTGTATATAGCCTCCACATTGAGTCTGTACCGGTACCCCCTGTTAATAGCCTCCACGTTGTTATTTTGCTGCTGCTCTTTAATTATTTGTTACTTTTAATTCTTATTCTTATTTTTGTAGGTATTTTTTACAACTGCATTGTTGGTTAAGGGCTTTTAAGTAAGCATTTCACTGTAAGGTGTATTCAGCACATGACAAATAACATTAGATTTTTATTTGATTTATTTAGAGTACTGAATGGGTAGAGAACATTGGTATAGGTAGAAAGCTATGCCAATACCTAAAGTTTGACAAAAATGCAGATAGAACCCAAATAGTCCCAAGATCTCGACATGAGAACTGTGGCTGTCAGCCTCGCTTGACTACACTGTTGAGGTGATGAGGAAAATGTTGTTTATGATATATATGATATATATGATATATATTTTTTAAAGTTAAGTCCTTGTTCTTCCTGTAGAGAAAGACCTCTGTAGTGTTTCTATTTGAATACTCTGATTTCTGACTTGATACATAACCTTAGATTCCAGTACAGTTTTTCCACGTCTTTTAAAGGGCTATTGGTCTATAGGGCACCAGAAACACAATTAAAATGTGAGAGAATGTGAGAGCACAAACTAGGGAAACAAATTATTCAAAATGTGCCAGACTAACTTACTGTAAGAATGACTGATTGGCATCATTGTCTCTACTTCAGTGTGTCAGAAGCAAGAGAAATTTGGCAACTTAATTTGCTTTAGAAAAATCGTTCATGTCTGTGAAGTTGTTGACTCAATAAAGCATCACCTGTTGGTGGGAACTGTCAAACCATGGAGTACGGTGTAATAGAATATCACTGCTTTCCTATAGCTGCCTATGTGAACTATAGTGCCACGTATTGATAAAAGGCTGTAGCTAGAGGTGGCTACATTGATCATTGCAATGATTTATGTATATATCTGTGTTATTTTACTGTGTTACACCAATTCAATAATGACAATGTCAATAACAATTCACTCTCATACCAGTCCTATTGGACAGTAGGAATGTTAGTGTTCAGCTAGAGATGTGCTCTACTGCTTCAAGGCCCAAAAGTTGTCATCATGTGTCATGCTACTTCACTAGTTGATGTGCAGAACCTATGAAAAAAATGTGTATTAGAAGCTTGAAATGAGGCTAGTACATTACAGTTTTTGAAGGTTGAATCTAATACAAGCTAAATTAGCTGAGACTAATTCAAAGTGAGAGATGAATTCCAGGGTAACATCACAAAGAAAAATGCTAACGAGTTAGTAAGAGGATACTGGCTCTGCTGGTCTGATTGAGTTATAAGACAATGGTGCTCTCATTTAGTAGGCTGCTAATGTGCAGTTTACATGATTCTCTCTCTCTAGCCCTTTTACCACTCTCTCTTTCTCCCTCTCCCTCCATGCCTCTCTCTCTCTAGCCCTTTACCACTCTCTCTTTCTCTCTCTCCCTCCATGCCTCTCTCTCTCTAGCCCTTTACCACTCTCTCTTTCTCTCTCTCCCTCCATGCCTCTCTCTCTCTAGCCCTTTACCACTCTCTCTTTCTCTCTCTCCCTCCATGCCTCTCTCTCTCTAGCCCTTTACCACTCTCTCTTTCTCTCCCTCGCTCGCTCGCTCCCTCCCTGCATCCCTCTCTCTCCCTCTCTGGTATTGATGACATGCATTACTGGCACAGTGAGAGGTCTTATAGGCAGAAGCATAGCAGTGCGGTGTGTAGAGCCTGAGCCAGTCAGAAGAGAGGAGGGGAGATTTGGCAATGCCGCCCGGGGCTATGACATCAATCAGACCTCTGTACCCACAACTCACATAGAACTGACCGCCTCAACAGCAGCGCTACAGGGCACCATCAATCACTCTCATATGTGAATGCTCTTTAATGGTGAATACAAACACATGCAGCCTGCCACTCTATTCTCTCAACAACACTATCGTCCGTTTTGGCGGTCATTCACTGAATGTAATGTATGCCTGATAAGAGAAACCATGAGAAAATGTCAAGTAGACAGACATTCTGCTCAAATAACACCCCCCACCACCTCCCTGCTGCACTCAGCCCTTCCTCTGCCGCAGCAGGCGGGTGACTCTTCCCCTCCCTGTGGGACCTGTAGGATGATTTCCAAGTGACTGAGCATCATGACGAGGAGCTCAGCCAGATCCATTCAGACAGTCAGCTCCATCTCTACTGTACATCAGCCACAGTCAGCTGTGCACCTTCGCGTGGACAGACAGACTGGTCATGGGCGCCAATTACACACAGCAGCATCCTGGGTAGAAGAATGTTTGACAACTACGCTGATAATGACAATCTAGAGCAGCGAAACAGTATGTTTTAGCTTAAATTGGGAGTCTGTGGAATAAGGAGTCTGTGTTAATATACAGTATGTGTAAGGCAGGTGACTTTGAAAAGTCAGTTTGTCCAATGTGTGAAAACTTAAAAGCATGAGTGCAAAACATGAAATAAGGCATTTTATGTAAGCACTGTAAGCAAATGACTGCACAGGGGATGTTACATCTATATAAGCATGCTAGCTTCCAGCTGTATTGCAACATTGAGTCTGAAGGACTTAGAGTACAGTATGTGGGTGGGTGCTGGACCCCTCAGTGACTTTGTGAGAAAACAAAGGTTTTTGACACTAAACCCATGAGCCAGCGGGTCAATTAAACACTGACCTGTCCCATGAATGTTTAACGAATACAAGTCATCACTCAGGTCCTGGGTCATATGGAGACGCAAAGACACACACCGCACCACAACACACCACACCACAACACACCACAACACAGCAGAGTAAAACATAACAGAAAACAACACAGCAAAACAGAACAGAACACAACACACCACAACACAACACAGCACAGCAAAACAGAACAGAACACAACACAACACACCACAACACAACACAGCAAAAGAGAACAGAACACAACACAACACACCACAACACAACACAGCACAGCAAAAGAGAACAGAACACAACACACCACAACACAACACAGCACAGCAAAACAGAACAGAACACAACACACCACAACACAACACAGCACAGCAAAAGAGAACAGAACACAACACAACAACACAACACAACACAGCAAAAGAGAACAGAACACAACACACCACAACACAACACAGCACAGCAAAACAGAACAGAACACAACACAACACACCACAACCCAACACAGCAAAAGAGAACAGAACACAACACAACACACCACAACACAACACAGCAAAAGAGAACAGAACACAACACAACACACCACAACCCAACACAGCACAGCAAAACAGAACAGAACACAACACAACACACCACAACACACCACACCACACCACAACACACCACACCACACCACACCACACCACAACACAACACAGCAAAAGAGAACAGAACACAACACAACACACCACAACCCAACACAGCACAGCAAAACAGAACAGAACACAACACAACACACCACAACACAACACAGCAAAAGAGAACAGAACACAACACAACACACCACAACACAACACAGCACAGCACAGCACAGGAAAACACAACACAACACAGAACAGCAAAACAGAACACACCACAACACAACACAGCAAAAGAGAACAGAACACAACACAACACACCACAACCCAACACAGCACAGCAAAACAGAACAGAACACAACACAACACACCACAACACAACACAGCAAAAGAGAACAGAACACAACACAACACACCACAACACAACACAGCACAGCAAAACAGAACAGAACACAACACACCACAACACAGCACAGCAAAAGAGAACAGAACACAACACAACACACCACAACCCAACACAGCAAAACAGAACAGAACAGAACACAACACACCACACCACAACCCAACACAACACAGCAAAACAGAACAGAACACAACACAACACACCACAACACAGCACAGCAAAAGAGAACAGAACACAACACAACACACCACAACCCAACACAGCAAAACAGAACAGAACAGAACACAACACACCACAACACAGCACAGCAAAACAGAACAGAGCAGAACACAACACAGCAAACACAACACAACACACAACACAGCACAGCAAAAACCACACAACACACCACAACACAGCACAGCAAAACCACACAACACACCACAACACAGCACAGCAAAACCACACAACACACCACAACACAGCACAGCAAAACAACACAACACACCACAACACAGCACAGCACAGCACAGCAACACACAACACAACACAGAACAGCAAAACAGAACACAACAGAACACAACACAACACAACACAACACAGCACAGCACAGCACAGGAAAACACAACACAACACAGAACAGCAAAACAGAACACAACACAACACAGAACAGCACAGCAAAACAGAACACAGCACAACACCACAACACAACACAGCAAAAAAGAAAAACAGAACACAACACACCACAACACAGCACAGCAAAACAGAACACAACACACCACAACACAGCACAGCAAAACAGAACATAACAGAACACACCACAGCACAGCAAAACAGAACATAACAGAACACACCACAGCACAGCAAAACAGAACAGAACAGAACACACCACAGCACAGCACAGCAAAACATAACAGAACACACCACAGCACAGCAAAACAGAACAGAACAGAACACACCACAGCACAGCACAGCACAGCAAAACATAACAGAACACACCACAGCACAGCAAAACAGAACAGAACAGAACACACCACACCACAGCACAGCACAGCAAAACATAACAGAACACACCACAGCACAGCAAAACAGAACAGAACACACCACAGCACAGCACAGCAAAACATAACAGAACACAACACACCACAGCACAGCAAAACATAACAGAACACACCACAGCACAGAAAAACACAACACAACACAACACAAGGACAGCAGCAATTAGGGCAACACCTCAGGCTCTCTACTGGCTTCGGGTTTCATTACATGACTCCTGTAGTAATACCTACAGCAAAGGTACAATTCCAGAATGTTGGCAGGTTCATTCCAGCTCCCCCCAATTTCACTTAATATTGCAATGCTACATAAACATTGCAGGCTACGGGCATATGCAGATGTGGATGCGGTGATAAGAACGTAGAGTAGGTGATGTTGCTGCTGTAGCCTTTTCCCTGTGAGCCTTTAGCACCTCTTAGTGGTGAGATATGAGAATTGCAATCAGGACTGAGCAGGAATTCACACTACAATGTGGACAGACAGACAGTTTGTGTAAAATGCCCCTATATGCTCTTTGGACAGAGTGGTTATTTCAGACATTCTCTGTTTGTCAAGTTCCTATTAGTGTACTATGTAGATCTCATCAGAACCACACTAGCCCAAGGCTTTTGTCTGAGGGGGAGCAAAGAAGTTGTCCTAACAAGGTAAGCAGTAATGAAGCACAGTCTTTTGGTTTGACTTTCTCCCACTGACTGTAAAATGGAATTTCCTGGCTACAGACATAACCTTTTAGGTTAACCCTTTATGTGTTGTATGGTCATACTGCCTTAAAACCTAGCGGGGGTTTTGTTGGAGTTGCCAAGCATTCAGAAACAATAAGCACATGGGCAAAGTACATTTTGGTTTGTATTTGGGGATATCTAATTCAAAACTCAATTTCCATTAGCAGACATGAGTGATGGAGAGTTGACGTTAATGACGAAGATGATATTGCTAAGAATATCTTGAAGGAGTTAATCTAAGGATTCTTGTCATCTTTCATTATTTTGAACAACATTGTAATGAGAGGTTAGAATAAGATTCAGATCGTACTGTATGAACCCCTGCTGTGTTGCTGGAAGATTAACAGCAGGTGGTATCAAAGACTACATTGAGTAGTCACTCATCACACTCCTGCATGGGTTTGGCTTCAATGTCAACACTCAGACTCATCATATCGTAGCATCATATAATGTCTGCAAATCAGCCAGGGTCCTATCTACTGGCTAAAATCCACACTTGTTGAAGTCATGACTTCATCCCTCTATGTACATTAACAAAGCCAGGCAAGGCTGAATTAATACTCAACTACTGACAATAACAAATACAGTTCCTTCAGGAAGTATTCATGCCCCTTGACTTTTTCCACATTTTGTTGTGTTACAACCTGAATTTAAAATTGATCAAATGTAGATGTTTTTGGTCACTGGCCTACACACAATACCCCATAGTGTCAAAGTGGAATTATGATTTGAATATATATATACAAATAATAATAAATAAATGAAAAGCTGAAATGTTTGAGTCAATAAGTATTCAACCCCTCTATTGTGGCAAGCTTAAAAACGCTCAGGAGTCCAGATTTGCTAAACCAATCACATAATAAATTGCATGGACTCACTCTGTGCAATAATAGTGTTTAACATGATTTTTGGCTGACTACCTTACCTCTGTACCCCACACATACAACTATTTGTAAGATCCCTCATTCGAGCAGTGAATATCAAACACAGATTCAACCACAAAGACCAGGGAGGTTTTCAAAAGCCTTGCAAAGAAGGGCACCTATTGGTGGATTGGTAAAAATATGAATAAAGCAGACATTGAATTCCCTTTGAGCATGGTGAGGGTATTAATTCGACTTTGGAGGGTGTATCAATACACCCAGTTACTACAAAGATACAGGCGGCCTTCCTAACTCAGTTGCCAGAGAGGATTTTACCATGAGGACGAAAGTGACATTAAAATAGTTACAGAGTTTAATGGCTGTGATAGAAGAAAACTGAGGATGGATCAACAACAGTGTAGTTACTCCACAATACTAACCTAATGGACAGAGTGAAAAGAAGGAAGCCTGTACAGAATAAATATATTCCAAAACATTCATCCTGTTTGCAACAACGCACTAAAGTAATACTGCAAAAAATGTGGCAAAGCAATTCACTTGTTGTTTAGGGTAAATCTAATACAGCACGTTACTGAGTACCACTCTCCATATTTTGAAGCATAGCGGTAGCTGTTCATGTAATGTGTATGCTTGTAATCGTTAAGACTGGAGAGTTTTCAGGATAAAAAAATAAACTGAATGAAGCACAGACAAAATGCTAGACAAAAACCTGGTTCAGTCTGCTTCCACCAGATACTGGGAGATTAATTCACATTTCTGTATGACAATAACCTAAAACACAAGGCCAAATATACATTGGAGTTGCTTACCAAGAAGACAGTGAATGTTCCTGAGTGGCCGAGATAGTTTTTACTTAAATCTGCTTGAAAATCTATGGCAAGACCTGAAATGGTTGTCCAGCAATGATCCACAAATAATTTGACAGATCTTGAAGAATTTTGAAATGAATAATGGGCAGATATTGTACAATCCAGATTTGCAAAGCTCTTAGAGATTTACCCAGAAAGACTCACAGCTGTAATCACTGCCAAAGGTGATTCAAACATGTATTGACTGAGTGGTGTGAATACTTATGTAAATTAAATATTTCTGTACTTAATTTTCAATCAATTTGCAAAAATTTCACTTTGCCATTATTGGGTATTGTGTGTAGATGGGTGAGGGGGGAAAAACAATTTAATTAACTTTGAATTCAAGCTGTAACACAACAAAAATTTGGGGTAAGTCAAGGCACTTTACATTTAGGAACTTGCATATCCTGAGGAAGCAGCGGTCATTTCCTGGTCAATGAAACAAAAAGAAGGCCAATGATAAGACGAAGGCGTAACACACACACATAGACAATTATGCCCCGCCCTCTCCGCCTTCCTGCTCCTTGCGTACTCCACCTCTCATTCCCTGTGGCCCGGTCCGTCTTTCCCTTCTTCCCCTGTCCCTATGTGAGCGCCTGCCACTCTGGCTCCTGGCTGTGGTGCTGCATCAGTGTCATCACTCAGGATGGACTCCCCACCACTCTACCTGCCTCTGCTGCTGCTGACCTGTCTGCTCACCCTCTGTAAGGATCCAGCACTCTACTCTACTTTCTGAGCTCAGATAGGTTACCTTTAGTTCATATGTATGTCTGTCTCTCACATCACTTGCTTTCTATTCTTATTCCTCCTCCTCTGTCTCCCTCCACCTATCTCCACTCACAGGGCAAGGGGCAGGAGCTCAGTCATGTAAGTATGAGATACAATTACTTTCTGTGTTTGATGCCACTTTAATAAATGCACCATAGAGCTGGAAGAGTCCCAGCATAGAGACAGTTTGAGGGCAGTTGGTCCTCTCTACGGTTGATAAGCGGCTATTTTTATGCCTCACACAAAATAGTTATTTTTGTAGGAAATGGGTATTGTGAGCGTCTGGCTTCCTTGACATTTTCATATTTTTCATTCGATTTATTGAAGGTATTTTAAGCAGAATACGCAACTGGTTTCATTGTTTTGTGTCAGCATGTGAACAAGCTTCTGAGATGTTGAACCTCTTTGATCCACCTACATTCTCAGAAACTGTAATGGTTTTATTTTTCTCAGCAACTTAGTTCATTCTGAGCTCTTGGTGGGGTATTGAGAGGGAGCTGGTGGCATATAACTGTAATAACAGACCGTATCTATTCCCCGAAGGCTGAGTCACAAATTTGGCTCCAAAGTACTTTTGGCTCAGGTCTCAGCCTTTTCTCCTGCATGGCTGAGCTGTATGTGTTACCTATTCTAAAAGCATTACCAGGGAAGATGTGGAACACTTTGTTGTGTCAGCTCAGGCCCAATAATGTTGTTGGTATTGAGTGCGAACAGGAGCCAAGGTAAGGCCACAGACCTCCCAGGGGAGGGGACAGTTGGTCTGTGTTTGTTAAAGTGTTTTCCTCCTTTCCTTCCTCCTACAATTCCTGCTTACTGTGCAGTGGAGTGGATTGCCGCCAGGCACACCTCCTGCTTACTGTGGAGGGCCACCAGGCACACCTCCTGCTTACTGTGGAGGGCCACCAGGCACACCTCCTGCTTACTGTGGAGGGCTACCAGGCACACCTCCTGCTTACTGTGGAGGGCCACCAGGCACACCTCCTGCTTACTGTGGAGGGCCACCAGGCACACCTCCTGCTTACTGTGGAGGGCCACCAGGCACACCTCCTGCTTACTGTGGAGGGCCACCAGGCACACCTCCTGCTTACTGTGGAGGGCCACCAGGCACACCTCCTGCTTACTGTGGAGGGCCACCAGGCACACCTCCTGCTTACTGTGGAGGGCCACCAGGCACACCTCCTGCTTACTGTGGAGGGCCACCAGGCACACCTCCTGCTTACTGTGGAGGGCCACCAGGCACACCTCCTGCTTACTGTGGAGGGCCACCAGGCACACCTCCTGCTTACTGTGGAGGGACCAGGCACACCTCCTGCTTACTGTGGAGGGCCACCAGGCACACCTCCTGCTTACTATGGAGGGCCACCAGGCACACCTCCTGCTTACTGTGGAGGGCTACCAGGCACACCTCCTGCTTACTGTGGAGGGCTACCAGGCACACCTCCTGCTTACTGTGGAGGGCCACCAGGCACACCTCCTGCTTACTGTGGAGGGCCACCAGGCACACCTCCTGCTTACTGTGGAGGGCCACCAGGCACACCTCCTGCTTACTGTGGAGGGCTACCAGGCACACCTCCTGCTTACTGTGGAGGGCCACCAGGCACACCTCCTGCTTACTATGGAGGGCCACCAGGCACACCTCCTGCTTACTGTGGAGGGCCACCAGGCACATCTCCTGCTTTCTGTGGAGGGCCACCAGGCATACCTCCTGCTTACTGTGGAGGGCCACCAGGCACACCTCCTGCTTACTGTGCAGTGGAGTGGATTGCCGCCAGGCACACCTCCTGCTTACTGTGGAGGGCCACCAGGCACACCTCCTGCTTACTGTGCAGTGGAGTGGAGTGGATTGCCGCCAGGCACACCTCCTGCTTACTGTGCAGTAGAGTGGATTGCCGCCAGGCACACCTCCTGCTTACTGTGGAGGGCCACCAGGCACACCTCCTGCTTACTGTGGAGGGCCACCAGGCACACCTCCTCCTTACTGTGGAGGGCCACCAGGCACACCTCCTGCTTACTGTGCAGTGGAGTGGATTGCCGCCAGGCACCAGGGAAGGGCCTTCCTCTGTCTGGAGGACTGGAGTAAAGCACAGAGGGAACTCCCTGGCTAGTCTTGAAGAATAGTCCATTTAGCCTTGGTTATTTTGCACCCCAAATAGTAGTTTGCATTAGCCTTGGATGTCATTGTGTCTTTGTGTGTCTGTGTGTGTTTGTCCAGTATTCACCATAGATAGTGTGACACTCAAACTGGACCCAAGTGGTGAGGTAACCAGTGGGACCTTGATGAACCTGAACTGTGAGGTCAGCGTCAGCCATGACCAGTCCAACCCCATGACACACAGCTTCAACTTCCTGCGAGACGATGTCCTGGTCTACTCCAAAAACACCACCGAATCTGCGGCCCTTCACCAGCTCAACCCGGCCAGGGCTGCCAACTCTGGCACTTACAAGTGCCAGGTCATAGTTCAAGACAAGAGCAAAGGCAGCAGAACCCACAGACTCACAGTCACAGGTACTGCTGAAATGGATCCATGATTATATTGACTTTCTGGTAAAACTCTCTAGATCTCTAGATCCCGTAGGGCAGTGCACAATTGGCCCAGCATCGTCCGGGTTAGGGTTTGGACGGGGTAGGCCGCCATTGTAAATAAGAATTTGTTCTTAATTGACTTGTCTTTTTAAATAAAGGTTAAATAAAATTAAATAAAAAATATTTCATTTGTAATCCATGATATGTAGGTACATACAGTATCAAGTATTTTCCTCCTGATGATGCATGGTATGTGACATCCTAGTGACTGACATTGATTGTTCGACCACAGGCTTGCAGACGCCTGTGCTGCAGGTGACCTCCCAGATCCTGTTTGAGGGGGATGAGGTGGCAGCTACCTGCAGCGCCCCAGATGAGTCTGGCTCCCTGCTCTTCCACTTCTACCAGGACCAGGAGAAGATCAAGCAGGTGAGGGCCATTGGAAACTCAGTGGGGACCAGGCTGGAGCTGAAGCATGCTGGGGACAAACACCTGCGCTGTTACTTTGAAATCACCATGCTGCCTGACGCTGGGAGGTCCAACAACAGTAACACTGTCAAGGTCATGGTCAAAGGTAAGTGTGGGGTTGAATGCTGACTATAACTGTTACATTTTTTATTCGAAGGTACCGGTTCAGATTTACAGTAGCTATGGGCATTATGCTTCTGTGTGCTTCAATATTTGATCACTTGTAAGAAAATAAATGTTGGGTTAAAGAGTTTCCCTGTTCTTCTGTTGTATCATTAGAACTTTTCATCACACCTGTCATGAACATTCTTCCTGGTAAAAACGTGATTGAGGGTGACATTGTCGAGTTTGTCTGTCGAGTGGTGAACCCCCCATCCAATGTGACGGTCTTCCTGAACAAGGACAAGAGGGTGCTTAAGACAGCCTCCATTAGTCTCAGTCATTCACTCAGAGTTCTGGCAGAGGACTCTGGGGAGTATGTGTGCAAGGTGGAAAGAGGCAATGTGCAGAAAGAAGCCTATGAGAGCATCAAAGTCAAAGGCAAGTATTGGATGTCTGACTGTGTTGTAAAAGGTTGGGCCACAGCGTGTGAGCGTTTTCTAACGTAATTTAATGTTTCACCATGCCAAAGTGTCTTTGAATTTAATGTTTGACACTCTGCTTTTTCTGTCTGATTCCCACAGAGTTGTTTTCCAAGCCAGTCCTGGTGATGAAGCCCAGAGAGGTGTTTGAGACAGAGCGCTTCACACTGAACTGTGATACTGACCGCTATTCCCATGAGAGAATCAACATTGGGGACGTGAAGTACTCCCTGTACAGGAACCAAGTCCTACTGACATCAGGAGGGAACTACAGTGCCACAGCACACCCCTCCCTTAATGGAAATTACTCCTGCCAGGCCCAAGCCCAAGGAAGAGGCCAAACCAAAAAGATCTTCAAAAACAGCACACAGATTGTCCTCAAGGCAAAAGGTGAGTCTCGTTGTGTGGTGTAGTGGTTAATTTCTTTACATTCAAATGAGGAGAGACAAACTTATCACACAAGTCAGAGATATGCTTAAACTTAATCTTTATTCACTTATTAATAAGGGAGCAGGTCAATACAACACACACATATAAAGTGAATCGATTGAGTGCCCTAAGATAATGATGGCTGGTTAACGAATCACCCTCAGATGATTCGTTGAGAGCCTCGAGACAAAGGTACAAAGGTCTTTTATAGCCGAGATACACCCCCTTCAGTCTACATGACAAACAACAGATGTATGGAATGGGTTACAAGTTTAAAATTGATTTGAAAGATACTGTCTGCTGTGAATTATAAGTATCTGCTGTAAAAACTTCTCATTGTGTAGAAACCAGGGTCTGGCCCCGAGCCATCTCTCCCTGGTAGCTTCCAGTCAGGCACACAGACACTAATCATGCTATGGAATGCGGCCTTGTTAGGTTTAACACACACAGATAGATGAGTGTTCTAACAACCCCTTATTATGTTGGATAAAACAACCATTTGATGCAATAACAGCCTTATAACAATCGTGTAATTTCTGTTGTGACAGTGGATGGGGTCAAAACACTCTTAAAAACACTCTCATTCAACATTCTCAAACATTGCATGTGCTTGATTTTCTAACCGTTTTTCTCTTCTCTGGTCGCTTTCTGTCTTATTCGTTCTCTTTTTTGTTCCCCCTCTCCCTCTGTCAGTGCCTGTGTCAGTCCCTCTTCTGAGCGTGGTAGGGGGCAGGTTGATCCTGGGCAAGCCCTTCCAGCTCCAGTGTCAGAGTGACAACGGTAGTCTGCCCATTACCTACACCCTGCTGAGCCCCCACAGACAAGCTGAGTTCAGGGTGGTCCGCAGACCCTGGGATCTGGCCCTCTTCAACATCACCTCCATCCATAGGAGCTCTGACATCCACAGCTTCTCCTGCAAAGCCGAGAACAACCCCAGTCAGCCCTACATGGAGAGCTCAGGAGATCACCTCCGACGCACTGCCACCATCATAGGTGAGTTGGCCACACCACCTGTTTATAACAGAAACAAATGTATACATACATACATACATACATACATACATACATACATACATACATACATACATACATACATACATACATACATACATACATACATACATACATACATACATACATACATACATACATACATACATACATACATACATACATACATACATACATACATACATACATACATACATACACACACCTACATATGGCTCTGGTTTATAAAAGGGAGATGCTGGTACAGTCAGTCTAACTGATGACATAGTAGATTTACTGTAATGACTCAACAACATTAATTCCCCACAGAGCCAGTGTCCAGGCCAGTACTGACCTTGACACCCAAAATGGGGGACGTGGCTGAGGGGGAGGACCTGACCCTAACCTGCACTGTCCAGCGGGGCACGCCCCCCATCACCTACACATGGTATCACACAAAGAGTGCCCTGCCCCTGCTGTCCAAGACCACCAATGACATGCGATTATCCCACTCGTTTCAAGGTGTCAGTAGAGAGCATGGAGGCGGATACTACTGTGTCACTAACAACCCATCCAATGACAGCCAGAGGAGTGCCATGGTCACTGTTGGAGGTGAGAGGGGAAGGGATCTTGCAGATGAAAGTATTATCACACAAACACACTGGTGTGTGACTAGAAGTCATTTAGCTAAATCCACTGTGGCTGAACTTGACCTGAGGTAACCTCTGTAACCTTGCTGTCTGCAGTGAAGTTGGCTGGCTGGAAGAAGGGGCTGATCGCAGCATTCTGCATCCTGCTCACAGTGTCTCTCATCATCATCATCCTCGTTAAGAAATGCCTTCTTCCATTCAGAAGAGAGAGAACAGTGGAACTGTCAGTGTGAGTAGGCCTGACTTTGACTTCATCATACTACCATAGTCTATTCACAAACCATTGAATGTACAGTGATGCACAATTCTTTGTTTGGGAAGATGTGAATATTAAAGCGATAAAGGCCATATAGGAGTTTCCTGTTTCATTGTTCATTGTGTTTTCTTGTTCCCCCTCTCTCAGGAAGCCAGCAAGCACTAAAACAGACGAGACTCTGAGGCTGACCCATGGAGAAGTCAATGAGGCTGCCAATGGTAAGATCTGTCTACTGATTTACTGTACAGTAGAACCTATATCTGCTGTCAGGACTTCACACTACTAAACCATTGGCCCATGATAGAAGGTTTATAGAGTCTTGCAGACCCCTACCATCTCAGCCCTAACCTTGCTCCAACCCTTCATCCTCTCAGGATGTCATCTTTCCATTCTGTGTGTTCCTTCCTCCTAGCTTGGCTATGGGTAAAGAGCAGGTGAGGGGATACATACCTAATATGGCAAAGCAATGAATGTTTCATCCAATTGGATGTGACCGGTGTCCTGTATGACTGACCCCTGGTCTCTGTGTTTTACAGTCACTCCTGGGGTCATGGGAAGGAGCGTCTGGAGTGATCACGTCTCAGGCTCAGGTGAGTGTACCAGAGTTCATGAGGTCAACTCCTTCATTTCAACAGTAGGAGCATTAACTATGTGACTATTCATGTCTAACATTAAGTGTGACTTGTAGAGTCTGACGACCAGACCAGCGAGGAAACTACTGAGGTACCTGAGCCACAATACACTGAGGTCCATCCCCAGGAGGTAGGCCCCACCAGAGGTAAGAGACTGACCCATCCTCTTAGCTGGGAGGTGCTAGGCTTCAAATACGCATGGCAACATTATTATTGATCTATTGCTTAATGTCAAATAATCATGAGCTGTCCACTTGCATTTTTTGATTATGTCCATATGAAGCATTTGTTTTTGCATTTCTAGCCCCTGTGAAGAAAGGCACAGACACTGTGTACAGCGAAGTGCGGAATTCGAATCAAGGTAAGACTGACATCCTGTTCAATGTTCACTGAAGCCCTATATACACTGAGAAACAGCAAATTAGATGGGCTTCTTCTCTGGGGTTTGAGAAATGTGCCATGCAGGAAACCAGGCCAAGCCTAACTCTAAACATCTGCATTGTCAGTGAGAGAGGGTGCCGTTAAGCCGGCCGCTTAGCCAGCTGTCCACTTCCTGCTCTCGTCAAAGGGAACTTCCTGTTATTACAATCCAACCCAAACACAGGGTGCATCTGTCAAGTGGAGTCAGAGGACAGACTGCTCCCTTGTTTACCCCTGAAATAAGAACCCACACGCCAACCATATTGCCCATTGTTGAGTAATTGACCTTCTCCTTACAAATGTCAATGGTATTTGTATCAAACAATGTTGCAGCGCAGGGGAAGAGAAAACAATCATGGGCTTTGGCCTGCCTCTATATTGTCAAACAATGGTCTTGTCGGCAGGGAAACTGACTAGTAACACACACATTAGTGGTTGTAATGCGATAAGCCCAAGGTGTCAGTCTTGAGGAGAGGTGGAGGTTCTGGGTGGAGGGTGTTGTTTTAGGGAAGGGGGAGGCTCTGGGTGGAGTGTGTTGTTTTGGGAAAGGGGGAGGCTCTGGGTGGAGGGTGTTGTTTTGGGAAAGGGGGAGGCTCTGGGTGGAGGTTGTTGTTCTGGGGAAGGGGGAGGCTCTGGGTGGAGGGTGTTGTTTTGGGGAAGGGGGAGGCTCTGGGTGGAGGGTGTTGTTTTGGGGAAGGGGAGGCTCTGGGTGGAGGGTGTTGTTTTGGGGAAGGGGGAGGCTCTGGGTGGAGGGTGTTGTTTTGGGGAAGGGGGAAGCTCTGGGTGGAGGGTGTTGTTTTGGGGAAGGGGGAGGCTCTGGGTGGAGGGTGTTGTTTTGTGGAAGGGGAGGCTCTGGGTGGAGGGTGTTGTTTTGGGGAAGGGGGGCTCTGGGTGGAAGGTGTTGTTTTGGGGAAGGAGGAGGCTCTGGGTGGAGGGTGTTGTTTTGGGGAAGGGGAGGCTCTGGGTGGAGGGTGTTGTTTTGGGGAAGGGGGAGGCTCTGGGTGGAGGGTGTTATTTTGGGGAAGGGGGAGGCTCTGGGTGGAGGGTGTTGTTTTGGGGAAGGGGGAGGCTCTGGGTGGAGGGTGTTGTTTTGGGGAAGGGGAGGCTCTGGGTGGAGGGTGTTGTTTTGGGGAAGGGGAGGCTCTGGGTGGAGGGTGTTGTTTTGGGGAAGGGGAGGCTCTGGGTGGAGGGTGTTGTTTTGGGGAAGGAGGAGGCTCTGGGTGGAGGGTGTTGTTTTGGGGAAGGGGGAGGCTCTGGGTGGAGGGTGTTATTTTCCTGAGCTTGTCTCCTGCTCTTGTTTTTGCAGGTGAGTCAGCGTCCGAACAAGCTGACGGCGTAAGTAGAGCTATGTACTAACAAATACACTCATGTACGTGACAGTACTGTTTTACATACAGTACATAGACCTCATGACTTTGTTTTGTCTTAGAGGGACCCCTTATGGAGACAATCAGATTCAGCACAGGAGGAGGAAACTGCTGGAATACACAGAAACAGACACGCGCTTCTTCTTGTAATTTTTATTTTATTTTGTCTATTTCAGCTAGGCTCAGTTGAGTATGCCCAGTTAAACCACAATGACCACGAGTCAGAAGAACCAGAGCACGAACCCCGGCCTGAACCAGAGCCAGAACCAGAACAAGGGTCAGAACAAGACGGACAACTTGAATGACCACCATCAATATTTATTCTCTGATTTATTCAGCCCATTGAGCTGTTATTGATTTGAATGCATTTGTATATTTTCTATATTTTTTACACCTCTTCTTCTTATTAACCTTTTGTACAGTCTTTAAATGCCTGTAATTATGCCTTTGTGAATTGAGAATAAAACAATGCAGCAGAATGGGAGACCTTGTCCTGTGTCTCAATGAGAAAAAAATTGTTATTGACGGTTTCCGTCATCTCTCCTGAGAACGTGCACATAGGATGTGTGTTGTTACCCAGAGGAAAATACACACAAATACATTTTCCTCCATTGTGAGCTGAGCTCCATGGACAGGAAGGAAACCTTTGAAGCCTGCAGGATGTAGTGACAGTCATGCGCTGTGACACCCCCGTAGAGAAGTGTGACAATATGAGAAAAGAAAGTCTATACCAGGCAAACCACTCTCCCTCTCCTGACCAGAGGAGGGCAGCACCTTGCTTACGATTCAGTAGGGAAACTTGGTGCCACACTGCTGAACTCATGTGAGAGGTTTCCACTGTGTTTTAGCATCAATGCATATCAATTTCAGTTTACATCCTTTCATTCCTTTTCTCAGTAGTTGGTTACCAGAGCCGATTAAAAACAGACAAACAAACTTTAAAGTGTAGGCTATATTGTCTTTGTACAAAGGTGTACACCGAACTGCAGTACTTTCAGAACCTCTCTTCAGTCCGGAAGGCTAGTGGAGTCATCATGCCCAAGGGAACACAACAACATTACATTAGTAAGGTCTGTGCCATCACATATCCTTGATCACAAAATTTAAACATCTATATTAGCTATATTGTATTTGTTTATTCAAAAAGCTTAATGAGACATCACCAAGGTGATCTGAACAACAAAGGCCTATAGCCCACAAGAGATTGATTCCTTCATTAATATCATGGCACATGTTGTTGACTGTCCAGCTCATGTGGATTTGTCTTTTGACAGGAAGCTCTTAGGGACGTTGAAAGACTGACCAACCCTGTGTGAAAAGCCATACAATCCCGACAACACAGCTAAACACCCTCAGCCTGCCACCCACTTAAAGGCTCTCAACTACATCCCCAGATCAGTCTAACGTATACTGTATACCACAGCCCTTAGGATGAAGCATTTATCTTCATTAGAGATAGCCCAGTCCCTTGTTTGGATTATGTTTCAGTTATTTGTGTGTGTATGTTTCAGCTGTGTGTATGTTTGTGTGCGCACCTGTGTGTGACAGAGAGGGATGGGTACAGAGGGGGAAGTAAGGGTGAACCCAAGAGAGAGAGAAAGAGAGAGCTCTAGTGACAGTGTGTCTAAGCTAGGGCTCCTCCTTCCCCACCTCGGGTCATGTTGAGTTTGAATCACCATCCTAGCAAGCATAAATGTAAGGAAAAGTTCAGAGTGACAAGTCCAGCCACCTTTAGTGTAGTCAAACTATTCACTATTGGTTCTCGTACTAGGAAGTTCAAAATGTAACAAAACACTATAATATTTCATGTCCATGCAAATCTATTTTGTATTATGATACGGTAAGAAAGAAAATAAGTACTGCTATTTTAGTTAATCCCCCAAGGGGAAGACAAAACTATCGATAAAGACGGCCCCTTTAAGAGGAGGCCGTGGGTCCAAAGAGTCATCTATGAATGGATAGTTTTCCAAAATGCGTTCCAAAATGAAAACCGAATCCATCTCCATGTCTCAGCAGTCTGGATCTCTGCAGGTTGTTATTACTGTATCGTTACATCACACGCTGCAGTTTCAGCTTTTAGAGTGTGGGTGAATGAATCATATTACTTAACAGGTCTGCCCTGACAGCGGTTAGCAGCATATTTTGAGAACTGGCAGCGGGAGGTCATGTGCCGCTATGGAATTAAAATGACTGTAGCAGAAGTAGAATAAATAAGAATATGATGGCTGGGTATTAATGAGCGGGTTTTTAACCTGAGCAAGCAATTTTTCGACAACATTTATTATAGCTCAGATTGGCTTTTTAATTTTCAACTGCACAATAATAAAGCCAAAATGCTATATGTTTACACCCTGTGTCCTATACTCTTTTCCTCTGCAAGGACAGAACATACAGAAATAACCCCAAGTTTGGTGAATCTCCTGCATACCTCGCGGCGTCAACCCGGCCACCCTCCTCTCCAAACCCTGACATGTCCTGGCCATAGATGGTGCTGTCCTCTTCAGAGGGCCTGGTCTGATGTTTGAAGAGCCTGTCTACCCTGTCAAATACACGCTGCTGCATTTACCATGTTCATGCATCCATCATGTGAGGTCATGTGCTGTCGTAGACGCTGTGGATTCCTGTTACATGTCATCTGCCCATCTGCACAGGAGAAGACCAGACTGTATGTCCTCCATAGTCACAAGACCACTGGCATGGTAACTAGATAGGACAGGCTTTCTTAATGTCTTTATAATGTTGATACAGTAGGAGAGAGTGATAAATGTGTCTTTGGGACTTTTCACATTTAGAAGTGTGGGACGCTGTGTCCCTTTATTTTTACTGCCTGTGTGTTCGTGTCTCAGCAAGGAAACCTGATCTGGCCCCTCCTGTATCTGAAGCAGGATTCCAGCTACACCATTGGCTAAGCTGCTAAAATTGGCACGTTGACCCCTATGAATATTATGTTTTTCACTTGGCCTTATGGGGCCAGTGTTGTACACTGCTGAGACTCAGTGGTGAGGTCATTGCGGCAGCACGTTCATTGTTCTTAGATTTGCTACTATCACAAATGAAGACGTTTCCAGGTACTTATGAGTTTGTGCTTTCCAGTTGTATACAGTGTTCAAGTTTACTGTGTTTTACAGATGTCGCAAAATACTGCTATTAGCAGACACCACAGTTACAGCTAAAGCCCCTTTTAGTAATTTACTTGATAGATATCTGCCCACAGAAGCACACTAAGCACTGCCTCTGCAATACATGTTTTCATTAAAAAAAAAAATGATTATAATCAAAGACCTGAGGGCAGATTGTCAACATGATACACTGACACAGTCTGTAGACTAGAGGAGGATATAGAAAGGATCCATCAAACACATGTGTTGTGTCATCATAGTGGTCTCTGACTTGTGGTCAGACTCGATCAGGTGAAGCAAACTTACACTTCCACCTTTTTTGCTTCCCCCTCATGGTGTGGCGAGTTACCTGACTTGCCTATCATTAGACACAAGTCACCAGGAAACGTGGAGATTCAATCATCTCTTCTCTAACTCTTCTCAGTACAACTGCTCCTTCAATTTCTACTCTGCTCTCAATATTCCCTGGTATTCGTGTTTCCATGCATACATTTTGGATGTAAACTTTATGTTCATTTTCCCCCTTTCATGAGTAATGGATCAGCTCATCTGATTCAAATCTCAGACAGTAATTTAAGTCATGTAAACAAGCAACAAGGTATGTCATACTGTATAACACTACATATGGAAAATAGAGCAGGTTTACACAAACAAGCCCAGCTCCCATAGTCCTACATTTGTAATTTACACATCTTTATCCTAACATTGACCTCTTGTCTCATACCAGAACAGTGATAATATAACTCCTGCAATGTTAAACAGGTGGCTACTATCTATTCCCCCATCTTCACTGAACAAAAATATAAAATGCAACATGCAACAATTTCAAAGATTTTTCTGAGGTACAGTTCATATAAGGAAATCAGTCAATTTAAATAAATAAATTAGGCCCTAATCTATGGATTTCACATAACTGGGAATACAGATATGCATCTATTGGCCATAGATTCCTTAACAAAAAAGGTAGGGGTGTGGATCGAAAACCAGTCAGTATCTGGTGTGACCACCACTTACCTTATGTAGTGCAACATCTCCTTCGCATAGAGTTGATCAGGCTGGTGATTGTGACCTGTGGAATGTTGTTCCACTCCTTTTCAATGGCTGTGTGAAGTTGCTGGATATTGGCGGGAACTGGAACACGCTGTCATACACGTCAATCCAGTGCATCCCAAACATACTCAATGGGTGACATGTCTGGTGAGTATGCAGGCCATGGAAGAAGTGGCACATTTTCAGCTTCCAGGAATTGTGTGCAGATCTTTGCGACATGGGGCCGTGCATTATCATGCTGAAAAATGAGGTGATGGCGGCGGATGAATGGCACGACAATGGGCCTCAGAGTCTCTTCACGGTCTCTCTGTGCATTCAAATTGTCATTGTTAAAATGCAGTTGTGTTCATTGTTCGTAGCTTATGCATGTCCATACCATAACCTCAGCGCCAACATGGGGTACTCTGTTCACAACATTGACATCAGCAAACCGCTCGCCCACACGACACCATCAGCCATCTGTCCGGACTTAAGCACAAATTCTTACTACAATGACGGCTTACCCTGGCCAAACCTGGACGCTGGGCCAATTATGCGCCGCCCTATTGGACTTCCAATCACGGCCAGATGTGTTGCAGCCTGGATTTGATCCAGGGACTACAGTGCCGCCACTTGTGCTGAGATGCAGTGCCTTAGAACACTGCACCACTCGGGAGTCCTGTGGGGTAGACAACCACCGATATAACATGTCATTGGAATCCTGTACGTTGCCCGTACGTTGACAATGGGCCGTGCGGTGCATTCTGGGTAAAGTCCGACAAGGAGAACTCTCCTTCAAGGAGTCAATTGGGCGCTAGCACAAAAACCCAACACGAGCAAGAATTACATGAACAACAAGCTCAGCATTACAAATCTTTTCCAGGATTTAAGATAATTAACTTGTTCTCTGTAATATCGTATAGCTTTAGGCGGGTTTCTCGACTCCTACCCTGACTTTTATAAGGGATTTCTGCCTGTCTGTCTAGTCCAGACTCTAGTGACCATGAGTATGTTGTCTAGTATATCATGGACAGGATAGACTCTAACAATGGGAATTCCAAACCACCCAATGTATAAACAATAATAACCAATCAATTATCAATTCTTATATGATTTGTATCTAAAGTAGTCAATACTATGAAATTGTATTTAGAATAATGAATATAACTAATTGAATAACTAATTATTTGGCCTAATAATATCTGTCTCTTCATAATATCATGCGTTATTTCATCCCTAATGGCAACTATTTCTAAACGGGTGGTAGGAACTTTAAGTTCTCAAATCAACTCTTCATATGACCTTTCATAGGTTGGTCTCTCTGTCCACTGGTAAACGGTAGACATGATGATTGAAGAGCAGAGCTGAGGTTTGATAAGCATGGATGGCTGCAGGGCAGAGATTGACTGTGTGTGGTCGTCATCTTTAATAGGACTAATAAGTCCTGTCAGCTTGGCTATAGATAGGTGTGTATATTTTACATAACCTCTGTGTTTCCTTGAAAAGCTCTCTTGGCAGGTGCATGACTGAAGACCCCAACCTGCTGTCCTGCAATAGGTCAAACTCCAGCTGGAAATTCTATTTGTGCTACTTAATTAAGTCACGCAGCTTGCTTCCCCCTTTTTTTACCATCCAATCTTTTGCCCGCTGGCTACTCAGTTGAATTCATTCCTGTCATGAAACCTCCACAGCTACTAACGAGGAACGGTATGCCAGAGATATGCCCCAATGGTGTGACAATAAGAGGAGGTCACAGGGGCGAGAGCTCCTGCAGGCTGATCCTCCATGTTGGGAGCCGTGTTGATAAGGGCACACACTACATAGATATTGTGTCAGAGATTAAGGAGGGATTAGTTTTGAGGTAAATTTCAATAAGTCCATTAGTTGTCACGGTTATTATGGACCTGTGTGTCCACCATGACACGGGATCTTATATTTTGTACTTATGTCAGTGTCCTCTCCTAGGTAGGAATGATGACTGGTAAATGGTCTTGTCTGCACTTTGCTATAGAGGATGCCATCTGAAGATTGTCCAGATTGCCATTGTTCTTTGATGTGGAGGGTACAAGTTTGTAAAGGTTAGTTACTGCATGTTACTTGTTTTAATCACGATCTGTCCTCCTATCCATTGGTTGCTGAATGCCAACCATTCCCAGGGCAAAACTCAGTCACATGCCCCCATTGTGTAATCAAACATCTACCATTTGAAATGCCCACACGGCTGGCCTTTCACCCCACCCTCATTTTCCATGGAGGCCCGGCTCGGGTAACCCTATCCCAGGCCTGCACCCTGGCTCTCTTCCCTCCGTGTGAAGTCCGGACACTCCTGCTCTGGCTGTGGACTGGACAGCTGCTGGCCCTGTTTACTGCTGTGGCCCTTCACGGGTTAGCATTCTTCATACCTGATCACTGTCAGCAGCTACAGCCCCTCACTGTGGCCCGTGTCTCCAAAGGGAGCACACAAAGCACTATTCTAAACATACTAAACACATAAAACTATTGATCCCCCTTTGGAACATATTTGGCTTTGTAAAGCGGGAAGCCTTTTAACATTGGTTTGCTTTCGGTCATAGGAAACTATTAGGGGAGCGGTGTTAATGGGGTGATATGTACGGTCAGTATGTTCCCAGGGTCAAATGTTCTGCTCTATTCATCCCCCTTGATGTTTTTCCTATTTTGTTGCGTTACAACCTGCAATTTAAATGGATTTTTATTTGGGTTTCATGTAATAGATATACACAAAATAGTGAAGTGAAATGAAAAAAATGTCTTGTTTCAAAAAATTCTCAAAAAACAACAACTGAAAAGTGGTGCGTGTATATGTATTCAGGTTGTAAGGCAACAAAATAAGAAAAATGCCAAAGGGGGTGAATACTTTTGCAAGCTTTACCTCAGAACAAATAACATACTCTCACTCTCTAATATCTGCTATATGGGAATAAAGGAAAGGTATGGCTAGTCAAGTGTTTGGCCAACTTCACACTTTACACACTCAAAATAATGAGCCTCAGTGAAAGTGTTCACTAACTGTCACGTTCTGACCATAGTTCTTGTGTGTTTTCCTTGTTTTAGTGTTGGTCAGGACGTGAGCTGGGTGGGCATTCTATGTTGTGTGTCTGGTTTGTCTGTTTCTATGTTTGGCCTGAAATGGTTCTCAATCAGAGGCAGGTGTTAGTCATTGTCTCTGATTGGGAACCATATTTAGGTAGCCTGTTTTGTGTTGGGATTTGTGGGTGGTTGTTTCCTGTCTTTGTGTTTTATGCACCAGTTAGGACTGTTTTGGTTTTCACGTTTATTGTTTTGTATCCTGTTCATGTTTGAGTTACCTTATTAAATTAACATGAACTCTAACCACGCTGCGTTTTGGTCCGCATCTCCTTCCCAGGAAGAAAGCCATTACACTAACAAACTTTGGTCTTTCTAAATGTTTATTACCTACATATAACCATTATATTATTAAGGAATGCAATCTCATTTCCACCTTCTAGTGGATTTACACATCAATTCAAATCAAATGTTATTTGTCACATACACATGGTTAGCAGATGTTAATGTTAATGAGTGTAGCGAAATGCTTGTGCTTCTAGTTCTGACCATGCAGTAATATCTAACAAGTAATCTAACAATTTCACAACAACTACCTCATACACACAAGTGTAAAGGAATGAATAAGAATATGTACATACAAATATATATGGATGAGCGATGGCCGAATGGCAAAGGCAAGATGCAGTAGATGGTATAGAGTAGAGTATATACATTTGAGATGAGTAGTGTAGGGTATGTGAACATTATATAAAGTGGCATAGTTTAAAGTGACTAGTGATACATTTATTACATCCAATTTGTAATTATTAAAGTGGCTAGAGATTGAGTCAGTATGTTGGCAGCACCCACTCAATGTTAGTGATGGCTGTTTAAAACTTCTTATGGCTTAGATCCCACTATGGGGATCGATATGACAACAGCCAGTGAAAGTGCAGGGCGCCAAATTCAAACAACAGAAATCTCGTAATTTAAATTCCTCAAACATACAAGTATTTTACATCATTTTAAAAATAAACTTGTTGTTAGTCCCACCACAGTGTCCGATTTCAAAAAGGCTTTAGACGAAAGCACACCAAACAATTATGTTAGGTCAGTACCTAGTCACAGAAAAACACAGCTATTTTTCCAGCCAAAGAGAGGAGTCACAAAAAGCAGAAATAGAGAAAATTAATCCCTAACCTTTGAGGATCTTCATCAGATGACACTCATAGGACTTCATGTTACACAATACATGTATGTTTTATTCGATAAAGTTCATATTTCTATCCAAAATTCTCAGTTTACATTGGCGTGTTACGCTCAGTAATGTTTTGCTTCCAAAACAACCAGTGATTTTGCAGAGAGCCACATCAATTTACAGAAATACTCATCATAAATGTTGATGAAAATATAAGTGTTATGCATGGAACTTTAGATATACTTCTCCTTAATGCAACCGCTGTGTCAGATTTCAAAAAAGCTTTACCAAAAAGCACACCATGCAATAATCTGAGTATGGCGCTCAGACACAAAACCAAGCCATACAGATATCCGCCATGTTGTGGAGTCAGTAAATGTCAGAAATAGCATTATAAATATTCACTTACCTTTGATGACCTTCATCAGAATGCACTTCCAGGAATCCCAGTTCCACAATAAATGTTTGTTTTGTTCGATAAAGTTCATAATTTATGTCTAAATACCTCCTTTTTGTTCGCGCCTTGAGTTCACAAATCCAAATTCACGACGTGCAGGTCAGACGAAAAGTCAAAAAATCACCCTTCTGGATGATAGCGGGGTGAACAGGTAGTGGCTCGAGTGGTTGTTGTCCTTGTTGATCTTTTTGGCCTTCCTGTAACATCGGGTGGTGTAGGTGTCCTGGACAGCAGGTAGTTTGCCCCCGGCGATGCAGACCTCACTACCCTCTGGAGAGCCTTACGGTTGTGGGCGGAGCAGTTGCCATACCACGGGGATGGTACAGCCCGACAGGATGCTCTCGATTGTGCATTTGTAAAAGTTTGTGAGTGTTTTTGGTGACAAGCCAAATTTCTTCGGACTCCTGAGGCGCTGCTGCACCTGTTTCACCACGCTGTCTGTGTGTGTGGACCATTTCAGTTTGTCCGTGATGTGTACGCCAAGGAACTTAAAACTTTCCACCTTCTCCACTACTGTCCCGTCGATGTGGATAGGGGGGTGCACCCTCTGCTGTTTCCTGAAGTCCACGATCATCTCCTTTGTTTTGTTGACGTTTAGTGTGAGGTTTTCCTGACACCACACTCCGAGGGCCCTCACCTCCTCCCTGTAGGCTGTCTCGTTGTTGTTGGTAATCAAGCCTACCACTGTAGTGTTGTCTGCAAACTTGATGATTGAGTTGGAGGCGTACATGGCCACGCAGTCATTGGTGAACAGGGAGTACAGGAGAGGGCTGAGAACGCACCCTTGTGGGGCCCCATTGTTGAGGATCAGCAGGATGGAGATGTTGTTTCCTACCCTCACCACCTGGGGGCGGCCCGTCAGGAAGTCCAGGACCCAGTTGCACAGGGCGGGGTCGAGACCCATGTGGGAACAACAGACTGGGATAAGGATTGATTGAATATGTCTTTAAACACACCAGCCAATTGGTCTGCGCATGCTCTGAGGACGAGGCTAGGGATGCCGTCTGGGCCGGCAGCCTTGCAAGGGTTAACACGTTTAAATGTTTTACTCAAACCACAGGTTTTGGCGGGCCGTGTCGTTGGCACTGTATTGACCTCAAAGGGAGCAAAGAAGTTGTTTAGTTTGTCTGGGAGCAGGACATCGTGGTCCGCGACAGGGCTGGTTTTCTTTTTAGTCCGTGATTGACTGTAGACCCTGCCACATACCTCTCGTGTCTGAGCCGTTGAACTGTGACTCTACTTTGTCTCTATACTGACGCTTAGCTTGTTTGATTGCCTTGCGGGGGGAATAGCTACACTGTTTGTATTCGGTCATGTTACCGGTCGCCTTGCCCTGATTAAAAACAGTGGTTCGCGCTTTCAGTTTTGCACGAATGCTGCCATCAATCCACTGTTTCTGGTTGGGGAAGGTTTTAATAGTTGCTGTGGGTACAACATCACCGATGCACTTGCTAATAAACTCGCTCACCGAATCAGCGTATTCATCAATGCTGTTTTCCGATGCTATGCGGAACATATCCCAGTCCACGTGATTGAAGCAATTTTGAAGCGTGAAGTCAGATTGGTCGGACCAGCGTTGAACAGACCTGATTATGAGCCTTTCCTGTTTTAGTTTCTGTCTATAGGCTGGGAGCAACAAAATGGAGTCGTGGTCAGAAACATCTGCATTAATCTATGTGATCATAATTAGCATTAACTATATATCCCTGTATCCCTGTATTAAGCATATGCTCATGTCTAATAGCCTGCTCTAAACCATTGTTCAGACCATGGTATAGGCATACACTTCAGAGTACCAGTGAACCTCCTTGAAAGTCAAGGTGATATATTTCAGCCATGAATTGTGACCACAAATAGTCACCATTCTAACTCTCTTTCTTTCAGCTTAAATTACCTCAAGGAATACTCTCCAACAATCTTTGGAGCCTTGACTTTTAAATTGATTGGTGCGTTTACACAGAAAGGGTGTTATTTAAAACTGAGCCCCAACTAAATATAGCCTTGAAATTCCCATGGTGCCCTCCTTGTGTGATGGGTGCAGCAGGCCTACTGTTTGTGTTCTTGAAGACGTGTGTCTTAGTTTCTCTGGGTCTGAGCACATCATATGATAAGCCTACCTATAACAGTTTTCAGGCAAAATGTCCACAATCGAAGTGCCTCCAAGCCAAAGAACACAATTCATTTTTCTGTTGTTAAATATGCCGTAACTTTCCTGTCTCTTTTATGTCAACTTAAAATAAGCAAAGGCAACACTGAAAGTCAAACAAATTAATTTATCATTGAGATTTTTCCGGGCAACACTATTTTGGTCTCCTCTCTGTAAGAAAATATTGACCAATTCCCATGGAAACTATGCCCTTGTGCCTTGAGGGCTCAGCAACTCTAGAGTCCAGAGGCATGGGAACCATGATGGCCATGCCATACATCTCGGGCCAGGTGGTGGACGCCGGACGCTCCCATTTGCAGAGCAAATAGCCCGATTTAGTTTGGGGTGGTCTGCCGTCCGTGCTAGGAGCAAGGCTCAGATTAGAGGCTCTGAAAGCTGTCAGATCATCCGTTTGTGGATGCCTGCCACAGCATGTTCAAAGACACGCATAGAGGGCAGTGCTGATAAGCAGTCAATGGAAATTTGCCACATTATGTGATGCACAGCAAACTTTGTAGCCTCCATGTTTTGCAATAGTTGATGCCTACAATGAATGCACAGAAATATAGGTGTAACTGTCGGTCACCACTTCCATGGGCTGTGAGAAGGGTCACATATCCAGGGTACCTTTGGCCTTGATTATTACAATCCTGTAAACTCATCAAACCAGAAAAGAGGATGGCCGTGTCTGAATATGTGTACTTGCATTCCAAATAATAAGCTGATTGAATATTCGAAAATAGAACATTTGAGAGTATGTGATATTCCGAAAATTAGGTATGCTTTAAAATACCAGCATCTCATACTGATTTTGGCTTTTCATCAACACTGAACAAAAATTTAAACCGCAACATGCAACAATATTACTGAGTTACAGTTCATATAAGTAAATCAGTCAATTGAAATAAATTAGGCACTCATTTATGAATGGGAATATTCCCATTATGAATGGGAATACTGATATGCATCTGTTGGTCCACAGATACCTTTTAAAAAAGTAGGTGTGTGGATTACAAAACCAGTCATTATCTGGTGTGACCACCATTTGCCTCATGCAGCATGACACGTCTCCTTCGCACAGAGTTGATCAGGCTGTTGATTGTGGCCTGTGGAATGGTCCCACTCCTCTTCAATGGCTGGATATTGGCGGGAAATGGAACACGCCGTCTTACATGTCAATCCAGAGCATCCCAAATATGTTCAATTGGTGGCATATCTGGTGAGTATGCAGGCCATGGAAGAACTGAGACATTTTCAGCTTCCAGGAATTGTGTGCAGATCTTTGCGACATGGGTCGTGCATTATCATTATGAAACCTTGAGGTGATGGCGGCGGATGAATGGCATGACTGAATGGCATGAATGGCAGTCGGGTGGCTGGTCTCAGACGATCACGCAGGTGAAGAAGCAGGATGAGGAGGTCCTGGGCTGGCGTGGTTACACGTGGTCTGTGGATGGAGGCAGTTTATGGTAGAGAAATTAACATTCAATTCTCTGGCAACAGCTCTGGTGGACATTCCTGAAGTCAGCATGCAATTTGCACGCTCCCTCAAAACTTGAGACATCTGTGGCATTGTGTTATGAGACAAAACTGCACGTTTTAGAGTGGCCTTTTATAGTCCACATCACAAGGTGCACCTGTGTAATGATCATGCTGTTTAATTTAAGATGACATATGGAATAGTTTTAAGATGGTCATACCATGGATCATTTAGGTAGTTGATTTTGAGTTTTAGGACCCCTTTAGGTATGAAAAAGAAATATAAACAAATGATTTGGCCTTTACTACCACCCACAGAAACACATTGAGTAACACATTCATAAATGGCAAAAAAGACAATCAAAAATAAATCATAAGGAATAAGGTTTTGAAGTGTCTGTCCTATATCTAGGAGATATAAGAAAGCTCAGGAAATATGTATATACAGTACCAGTCAAAAGTCTGGACACACCTACTCATTGAAGGGTTTTTCTTTATTTGTTCTATTCTCTACATTGTAGAATAATAGTGAAGACATCACAACTATGAAATAACACATTTAGAATCATGTAGTAACCAATTTTTCTTTTAACAAATCAAAATGTATTTTTATTTATATACCCTTTGTCTTGATGACAGCTTTACACACTATTGACATTCTCTCAACCAGCTTCATGAGGTAGTAATTTGGAATGCATTTCAATTAACAGGTGTGCCTTTTTAAAAGTTCATTTGTGGAATTTCTTTCCTTCTTAATGCATTTGAGCCAATCAGTTATGTTATGAGAAGGTAAGTGTGGTATACATAAGATAGCCTTATTTGGGAAAAGACCAAGTCCATATTATGGCAAGAACAGCTCAAATAAGCAAAGAGAAACAACAGTCCATCATTACTTTATGACATGAAGGTCAGTCAATGCGGAAAATGTCAAGTTCAGTAGCAAAACAAATTAGGAGCTATGATGAAACTGGCTCTCATGAGGACCGCCACAGGAAAGGAAGACCCAGAGTTACCTCTGCTGCAGAGGATAAGTTCGTTAGAGTTAACTGCACCTCCGATTGCAGGCCAAATAAATGCTTCACACAGTTCAAGTAACAGACACATCTCAACATCAACTATTCAAAGCAGACTGCGTGAATCCGGCCTTTATGGTCGAATTGCTGCACAGAAACCACTATTAAAGGACACCAATAATAAGAAGAGACTTGCTTGGGCCAAGAAACATGCCAATAGACATTAGACTGGTGGACATCTGTCCTTTGGTCTGATGAGTCCAAATGTGAGATTTTTGGTTACAACCGCCTTGTATTTGTGAGACGCAGAGTCGGTTAACGGATGATCTCTGCATGTATAGTTCCCACTGTGAAGCATGGATGAGGAGGTGTAATGGTGTGGGTGTGCTTTGCTGGTGACACTGTCTGTGAGGCAGAGTTAACCATCATGGCTACAACAGCATTCTGCAGTGATACGCCATCCCATCTGGTTTGCACTTAGTGGGACATTTACTTTCAACAGAACAATGACCCAACACACCTCCAGGCTGTGTAAGAGCTATTTGACCAAGAAGGCCAGTAATGGAGTGCTGCATCAGATGACCTGGCCTCCACAATCATCCAACCTTAACCCAATTGAGATGGTTTGGGATGAGCTGGACCGCAGAGTGAAGGAAAAGCAGCCAACAAGTGCTCAGCATATGTGGGAACTCCTTCAAGACGGTTGGAAAAGCATTCCAGGTGAAGCTGGTTGAGAGAATGCCAAGAGTGTGCAAAGCTGTCATCAAGGCAAAGGGTGGCTACTTTGAAGAATAAAATCTAAAATATATTTTGATTTGTTTAACACTTTTTTTGCTTAATACACGATGCCATATCTGTTATTTCATAGATTTGATGTCTTCACTATTGTTCTACAATGTAGAAACTATTAAAAAAATAAGAAAAACCCTTGAATGAGTAGGTGTGTCCAAACTTTTGACTGGTACTGTATATATTTTTTACACATATTTAACCCCATTTTTTTGAGTAGGCACAAAACCACCTCCATACTTCCATTAATGTTTACAACTGGTACCGGTTACCTTCAGACGAGTCCTGTGACACTTTGTAGCCCAAACGGATCAGACGCTAAAAACTGAAGTTGACACATCGACGGTACTGACTTGAGATGAGTCCCCTGACACTTGTGGGTGTCGTAGAACAAAACGGAGAACCCCATAGTGTTCGTGAGAGGCTCATGAGATATTTCCATAGAGTGTACATCGGCAGATGCGGTAGATTGAGACGCATCCAATGGAAAACTGATATCTCTAGCTGAAACTGACTGATTTTTATGGGGATTTTGTTTAAATGTCACTTAGATTGATGCACCGATGCATCAACCGACTCTAGGGGGATACATTCAGGGCCCTAAATGTGTGACTCAACCAGTTGTTGGGGGAAAATCGAAAAGTCATGGACATGCTTTCTCATCACTTTTTCTAATATACAAACTTCCCTACTATAAATGACCTCATGTCTGCTGTCGATTCAGTCTCACCCTTCTGCCACTGTTACTGGTGACTGCAGCTGGCATGGTGGAGGCTCCCTGTGCAAGGACTGAGGATTACTGGCTCCTGATTTAGATGTAGGCTTCCTATTCTGGCCTAGCCACACGTGCCGTAACTGGATCCAGCCGGCCCGAGCGTGTATCTCCCACTGGGCCTGGAGGATCCAGACTGAGATCCAGTCCCACAGTGTGCACTGTCCAGTAATCCAGGTGTGTCAGTCTGCTCCCTGTCTCTGCCCCCCTGATGAGAGCATAGTGCTGCCACCAATGGGGCTCACTGTGACCGGGGCAGGCCAGGCTGTTCTGAGAAGAGGCTCATCATGCCATGCACAGGAAGCACGCGGTACCTGGCACCCCATCATCAGTTCAGTACAAGAATGCTGTCTGCCAACTTTGCAATAGGTATGCATTTTGCAGACAGCCCCATGCCCTAGTCCTGCTCAAAATCTGTTAGGAAATTAATCAAAGCTTAGAATATGCACTGAGTGTACAAAACATTAGAACACCCTTTTTCCCTCAGAACAGCCTCAATGGACTCTACAAGGTGTCGAAAGCGTTCCACAGGGAAGATGGCCCATGTTAACTCCAATGCTTCCCAAGTTGGCTGGATGTCCTTTGAGTGGTGGACCATTCTTGACACACAGGAAACTGTTGCGGGTGAAAAACCCAGGAGCACTGAAGTTCTTGACACACACAAACTGGTGTGCTTGGCACCTACTGCCATACCCGTTCAAAGGCACTTAAATCTTTTGTCATTCCCATTCACCATTTGAATGGCATACATACACAATGTCTCAATTGTCTCAAGGTTGAAAAATACTTAACCGGTCTCCTCCCTTTCATCTACACTGACTGAAGTGGATCAATAAGGGATCATAGCTTTCACCTAGACTCACCTGGTAAGTGAGCAGGTGTTCCTAATGTTTTGTTCACTCTGTATGTATGCTCATATCTAAGGATGATCCTGAAAATAATGTGTATGTCAATCATACAATGGAGTGCAGCAGGGGACTCCAGTGTTGATCCAGGAATAGCCAATTTTCAATGAATACTTGTGAAATCTTTGCTGACATTGGTTGTTTCACTGTTCTTGTTTCTATGGTTTCATCTCACCTTGAACATATTTAGAGAGTGAGTCACCAACTGTCAAGCCACCAGCTTGATGAAAGTCAACATCAAAGTGTTTTGGAATCCATAGCTGTCCGGTCAACATGATAAGCCTATTTGACAGGTTGTTAACATCACGATGCCTCTGTCTGTCCTCGGCTGTGTCCTAAACCTTTGGTCTGCTATTGAAGGTCTGTCGTTATAAGGATCCTAATACTTTGCTGTGGGTACAGATACCTGACTATTTCAGCCGCTTATTTATAGAAGGAAAATGTGCATTGCCAGATCATTTATAACATAGATCTTAAACTATACAGTGCATTTGGAAAGTATTCAGACCGCTTGACTTTTTCCACATTTTATTACGTTACAGCATTATTCTAAAATTGATTAAATTGTTTTTTTTCTCCCTCCGACCAGAAATGTGGAACTACCAAGAGTCTTCCTAGACCCGGCCTCTTCCTAGAGATGGGGAGAAGGGCATTGATCAGGGAGGTGACCAAGAACCCGATGGTCACCCTGACAGAGCTCCAGAGTTCCTCTGTGGAGATGGGAGAACCTTCCAGAAGTACAACCATCTCTGAAGCCACTCCTCAGTAAAAGGCACATAAGGCTGCATGACTGGTTGGAGTTTGCCAAAAGGCACCTAGAGACTCTCAGACCATGAGAAACAAGATTCTCTGGTCTTATGAAACCAAGGTTGAACTCTTTGGCCTAAATATCAAGCATCACTTCTGGAGGAAACCTGGCGCCATCCCTACGGTGAAGCATGCTGTGGGGATGTTTTTCAGTAGCAGGGACTGGGAGATTAGTAAGGATCATTGGAGGGATAAACGGAGCAAAGTACAGAGAGATCATTGATGAAAACCTGCTCCAGAGCACTCAGGACCTCAGACTTGGGTGAAGGTTCACCTTCCAATAGGACAACCACCCTAAGCACACAGCCAAGACAACTCGGGAGTGGCTTCGGAACAAGTCTCTGAATGTCCTTGAGTGGCCCAGCCAGAGCCCGGAATTGAACCTAATTGAACATCTCTGGAGAGGCCTAAAAATAGTTGTGCAGCGATGCTCCCCATCCAACCTGACAGAGCTTGAGAGGATCAGCAGAGATGAATGAGAGAAACTCCCCAAATACTGGTGTTCGAAGTCTGTAGCGTCATACCCAAGAAGACTTGAGGCTGTAATCGCTGCCAAAAGTGCTTCAACAAAGTACTGAGTAAAGGGTCTAAATACTTATGTAAATATCGTTTTTAATATTTTTATTATACATTTTTTGGGCAAAAATAAATAAATTGTCATTATGGGGTATTGTGTGTAGATTGATGAGGAATTTTGTTGATCCATTATAGAATAAGGCAGTACCGTAACAAAATGTGGAACAAGTCAAGGGGTCTGAATACTTTCCGAATGCACTGTATACATAAGTCATGACACAGCTGCAATTGGAAAACATGGACTGTTCTCTCTTTTCTCATGGACTGTTCTCTCTGCTCCCATCCGGCAGGCGGTACCGAAGCATCGGGTCTCGGACCAAAAGGCTCAGAGACAGGTTCTTTCCCCAAGCCATAAGACCTTTCAATAGACAGCTACCACTGTACTACCTGCACGGACTCTATGCTCATCCACAGGTATTTATTATGGATCCTCATTAGCTGCTGTTATCGTGTGTGTGTGTGTGTGTGTGTGTGTGTGTGTGTGCCTATGTTTGTGTCTACCTACTAAGGCACACACGCCTACAGGCATACACTAAGGCACACACTGACACTCTTCTCACACACGCATACACACACACATGCACCCACACTCACAACTGACACCACACACTTACACTCATCACCATGCACAGACCCACTCACCACATACGCTACTGCTATAGTGATTATTGTGATTACTAACTTGAAACACTACAGCGATTCACACACCAGGAAGCTTTTAACATGGAACTGCTTGGTGGTAATTGACAGTATGCAATACTGTATGTGCCCTATAAGGCTTGCGGGAGGTGGGCCTGTATCTATCTATAGCACACTGAGTGGAGGGTGATTCAACCCCTACAGATACGTGAGCAATCCTTTTGGCATGTATCCAAGGGTGATGCAAGAGGACAACAAACAAACAACTCCCACCAAATGAGGCCCTTCTCGGTCTTGGGTGGGTAGGGGCTTTGGGAAGGGGTAGCACCATAGTTCATGGAACTCCACCACCCTCTCACCACACGTCTTTATGAGAGACTGGTGAACTCGATAATCAGTGCATAAAGTCTCTTCCCCGAGCTGCGGTTATAAATTACTCTCACCTAAATTTGTCTAGACATGAGCTCTAAGATTTTTCCACCAGCTCCTCTGTGCAGAATGGTCAGCTGTGCTGGGTGGAGACAGTGCAGGGCTAAAAAAGGTTTATGTTCAGGGCCGGGGTCAGTTCTAATCCGAAGGTAAAGTCATCCATACAGTTCCAATCCCAACGTTGTCACACCCTGACCGTAGAGATCTTTTTATTCTCTATGTTTGGTTGGTCAGGGTGTGACTCGGGTGGGAAACTCTATGTTCTGTGTTTCTATGTTTTGGCCGGGTATGGTTCTCAATCAGGGACAGCTGTCTATCGTTGTCTCTGATTGGGAATCATACTTAGCCTTTTTTCCTTTTGTATTTTGTGGGTAGTTGTCTTTGTTAGTGGCCTGTGTAGCCCTAGGAAAACTTTGTGTTTGTTGTTTCTTGTTTTGTTGGCAACATTTCATAATAAAGACAAATGTACGCTCAACACACTGCACCTTGGTCAGGTCATTTTCAAGACAACGGTCGTGACAAATGTGGATAATCATAATGAGTTTAAAGGGCCCCTCCAGTTAGGTAATTGATGGAGTTAATGGGTGTATGTAACTTAATTTATTTGTAACTGAATACACAAGCCTATTATACCCCTAATTACAATCAACAGTTCTAGAAGAAGGATGGTTTTGCAACAAGCTTATATCTCCTCCCTCCTTGTAATACAATTTGCCATGATGAGATATAACATAAGCCTTGACATCTTGATGATAAGTGAGCCAGTGGATCCTTATAGTGGAATTGTACCTAATGACAGATGCAGGACACACATAACAGGATGTACATTACAGTATAATGCACCGCTTCTCAAGCCAGGCCTGATAGTAAAATGAAGCCTATGTTGTGGATTCTAGTCAACCATAAAGGTTGCCCCTTAGGGCACAGTAAGTCTACCCTGCGAGACCTTGGTAAGAGAAAACCAGTGGGATGGTAGCCATGCTATTTTCGTTGGCTAGCATGGAGCAGCTCCTGTGAAATGTCCAAAGCCTTTGAAATCCAGCTTGAACCAGCTCTGCCACTCTTAGAAGTTCCTGCCTGTCTGCTGAGAACAGCTGGCACTGGCACAATGTCCCGGCTGTCACGGTTCACATGCACAACTTCCAACTGTCAAAATCATACGACATGAAAATGGAGTAACCACAGTACCAACTTTACTACATTCCAAAACATTGCTTTGGGATTTGAGCTAATCAGACTTTCCAATATGATTGAAGGTCACACAGATTGAAAGATCACTGCACTGTAAAGGGCCTTCTTTTTTAAACCAAAACCATCTGATCTTTTAATGCCATCTAGAGAAATGGGTTACATTTCGCAGCATAGATTTATGTCCCTATGACACAACTGTTGGCCAAGACTGCGCTCCTGCACTGAACTCCCTGAATGGCTGGATACTATTGGCCCAGTGGTTCCTGAACGTCCTATATGGCAAGTTACTATTGGTCCAATGGGTCCAGGCAAATGAGTGTAGATCAGATGTCAACCATGTGATGGGGTTACTGTTTGCTCTAATGGCAGAGATGCTACGGTCAAAATATTGATCCTTCCAAAGTTTCAAGACCTGTCACAATAAGAATAGATACAGTAGTTGTTCAAGCAACCAAAAAGTATGTTATCCTTTCATTGCAAATAAAATTGAAGACCTTGTTTGTCTGCTATTTTCTTAATGTCAAATAACGTGTCCTAAATTCTCGTACATTACCTCTGTTGAAATAGTTCAAGTATTCAGGTTTTTGTTGTTTTGAGGCGAGAGTTCTTGAATCTTTCCAAAGTAACAAAAACAAAATGTCACTAATTCTGAAAATCATATATAAGCCATGTGACTCGACATGTGACTCTCACACTGTTGACCACCATGACCATGTGTCAGTGCTGTCCCTTGTGAAATTCCAAAAATGGCTGTCTGACCTGAACCCAGGGGCCATAAAACACATCTGCACTGAACTGTAAACATTTCATTTCCCTCAACTGTTAATGACAGTTTGTTCCTCTGCTGATGTTGATCATGGACATTTTGATGTGATGTGGTATTAGACATGTTGGGCAAGCTCAATAAAGACCCCAATGTGTTTGTGCTATGGGGATAGGGGTGGAGGCAGTGTCAGGGGTCATGTGACCGCATAGTGGGAGGAGCCTGGCCTGGCAGAGACCACTCCGTTCCAAGCTAAAGTCACTCGATATGAGGGATGACGGGCACCAAAATAGCCCTCCAGAGTGTATATAGGGACCCTCTCCCACCTGCTCCATCAGACCACCAGCCTGTACAAAGCCAGAGGAAACTGTAGTGACATACAAAAGGACTGGAGAAACAAGACAGGAGGCACGAGGGAGAAATCCAGAGAACCAGAAGGAAAGAAAGAAATAAAAAGAGGAAGTTTGGCCAGTGAGAATTGACTTTGGGAAAGTTTTGATACTTTGCAGAGAGAGTAGCCGTGCTACTCTGGTTGGAAACTCAAGGATCAGAAAGAAGTCAAGGACGATAAGCGTGAAAAGGACAAAGGAAATTGTTTCCCCTGACTGGATTGCAAAGTTTTCTTGGATTTCTCCCACCCCTCCTCCTGGGCTGAGCGCATAGGGGGAGGAAGAACCGTATTGACCGCAGGGATGAAGTATAGCTACCAGCTACCAGTGTCATCGTACACCACGCGATATAGTCAGTACACACCAATGACGTACACACCAACACACTACACCCCGAGCAATTACACACCTACGCACTACACCCACAGCAATTACACACCTACGCACTACACCCCCACCAATTACACACCTACGCACTACACCCCCACCAAATACACACCCACTTCATATACCCCAACAAAGTACAGCTCAACTCACTACACCCCCACAAGCTACACCCCATCACTTTACACACCTACACACAAAACCAGTTCCAGTTACATCCCTTCGTACAGCAAAGGAACACGCTACAGTGCTGCTACACGTCACACAGCACACATACCTGCACAGCAGACTCCTGCACCTCTCCCACTCAAGCCAGTCCGGGCTGTACACTTCTCCAATGACATTATCTTCCAGGACCTTGTCCGACATGGTGAGATGGAGCAGATTGGACGCTTTATGAGAGCGAAGAAAGTACGTCTGCATACCCTCTTCCCATCTGGTGAGTCAATCTACAAATACATAAAGACAGAGGAAAAGTGTTGAGAGATTGACAGGAGTTACCACAGCAGGCAATGGCACCTACAACTGTCTGCATGAAAATATAGTCACTAACTACAACAGCTTCTTTTTCGGAGTGATATTGTGTTGACAAATATAAAACTACTGAGAAGTTAAAGGGTCTCAAATATTTATTTATATTCTAAACCAGTAAAAGAATAAAAGCTTGAAATAATTGTTTGACAAATGCATAGAGAAAGTTCAGAAAAGTTCTGAAGTTAAAAGCAGAGGTTGAAATGACAGAAAAGCAGTGTAAGGGTATGTACAGTGCAGCTGAGCCCTCTTCTGACTGTGCCCATGTATGGTGCTCTGTGTACAGGTATGGCAGCACTCCATGAGGCCGTACTCACAGGGAACCTGGATTGTGTGAAGCTGCTGGTGAAATATGGAGCTGATGTCCACCAGAGAGATGAGGACGGCTGGACGCCGCTGCACATGGCCTGCAGTGATGGCTTCCCCGAAATCGCCAGGTTGGTGTACAAATGAAACACAAACGTCCACAGAAATATTTCCCTACAGTACGGAGACCACAAAACACAATATTCAATTTATCTATCATGCAACATTGCTGCCTCTTTGAGAAATAACTCTTCTGACAAAAGGCAGGTAGTGAACCATACTGACCTCGGTGACCTGATTGAACCAGACATGCAGCATTTCATAACCAGTGTGAATATAGACAATGAAGATGCCTTGAATGTGACTTGTGCTGAACAACACTGTATTTTGTCCCTCCTTAGCTACCTGCTCTCTCTTGGTGCCAGTGCATTTGCAGAGAACGAGAACGGGGAGAAGCCAGTGGACCTCATTGACCCAGACTGTAAGGAGCTGGTCAATCTATTTGAGGCAGGCTGTGTGTAACTCACTGGCCACCTATAGAACAGGACCTGAAGGAGCTTGATGTGGACAGATGGATAGTGTACCCTGGTCCTGAGACTAGCTTCTTGGAATGGAAAAGCCCAGCCAGAGAGAAGGAGAAAGACTGGGACAAGGGACCAGACCACTTTTCCTGCTACAGAACACTTGTAGCCTATTCTTTGCTAAATGCATAATTGTGACTCACAATGCTTTTTGGAGCGGTTTTGTATATCAAGGTGGACAATGCTTTGTAAAGGTTATTATTTTTGGTATCTTTTTCATTGGCTACTTTTTGTTTGGTGCTTTTCCACAAAAAACATGCAAACTAGTCTTGTCACTTTAGTTGTCACAAACAGCATCTCAGGCTGTTCATAGCACCAGCAGCTTTCAGTTTCCCAGATCATGTAGCACCACATACCAAAAAATACAGTGTGACACACCACAGTAAACAGTTATTTAATCTGTGTAATGAATCAATAGGGTATGTCTTCATTCTGATTACCCAATGAGATCATCCAGCCCAATTCTGTGATCAATCTTATAAAAATCTGACTGTCCATTGCTTGAATTTTCCACAAAACTACGCAGCATTAAGGATAGTTCCTGCATATGGGCAGAGACTATTTTCAACGCACTGCTTCCAAAATACAGATAGAGTACAGACTGTATTTTACATTGTTCTTTGCACTTAGCCTGTGTGTTTATGGCTTGGGAAAAGTTGTGTGTATCATCTCTGCTGAGCAGAGAGAAGGCGTCAATAGCAATTCACATCAAAAATTACATTTCATTTGGTAGGCCAGAGATCATTGGAAAATAGCTACTATGTCATACATGCACTGATGCTGCTGTATTGGCATTTTTCCTATTATGCTTGGCAGTTGTTATTTTCTGAAATAGCTAACAGTGTATTCTGCCCATTTCAACTAATCTAATGAATTTCACCAATGAAAGTCTTATTTTTTTACAAAATATTTTCATAAATAAAGGTGCTTTTTACAAATATTGATTAAATTAATTGGTGGGGACGTAACTCTTTTCTATCTCACTGATTGACCCTTGATGGAAAAATCTATGTAGCCTATTATAGGTCATGATAAGGATCACCTAGAGGAAAAGGGTAACGAGCTGCTAATTTACATCATTTCATTAAAATAATGTTTTTACGTTTTTTGAATAGTCATTTCATATCAACCTGAGGTTTATGTTTAGACTTACTGTGGCATTCACATGCTGTCAGAGATCTCTGAAGTGTGGAGTTCTGACTTGGAAGTTTCACTTGAACGACCCTCAAGTCGTATGGTGAATCCCAAACCAAGCCCTCGCCCCTACCCGTGTTACTGATAAAATTCCAAGTGTGACTTCAAAAGTGGCGAGGGTACCAAATAAACCCATCAACTTCGGGACACACTCATGACTTGAATGATGCAATTACACAGGTATATAATAATACAAGCATACAATTTTAATGACAAAATTCCATCATGTTTCTTCCAATGAGAAAGCATTTATTTCGATTAGGGTCAAAGTAGTCGGATGGGGTGGTGGGTTTTGGGGGATAGTGTATAGGTGCAGGTTTAGATGGTGGTGCAATTTAAGATTTTCCCATTCCTTTTTCCCTTTTTTGTTTGTGACCAAAATGTGCAATCTGCACTCCGACCTGCGAAAGGCAGCAATACACAACACAGCGTCTACTCTGCTGGAAACCACACGGTAACACACCTTTGTCGGAGGACTGGGCGAGCAAGAGGATGGATGGCGAGAAGAAGCGAGGCAGAAAGAAGGATGCAAGGTACAAACCTGAACTGACGGTGAAATACAAGCTGAGTACTTTCTCCTTTGGGTCAAGTACAGGAGAGAAAAATGCATGTTACGCACCTGAAGATCCTGAGCAGTCAACGGAAATTGATCCTGACAAAAGTGAAGCGAAAGAACCTGCGTCGTCAGGTGAAGTGAAGACTTCCAAGCCTCACCGCAATGATCAGGAAAATGCATGAGATGACTCTGGCTCAGTGGGAGTACAATTCATGGAGAATGTGGATCCATGCCTTTTAGCCAATCCGTTTCTGGTATCAGGCTGGGTGAAGGAGTGGGGTTCTGTCAATTCAGTCAAAGTATCCAGAGATGGACATGTGTTGATTTGTTTGTGTGTCTGCTGCTCAGAGGGAAAGGTCGTTGCGCATTTCTAGTCTGGGGACTGATCTCCGGAGCAGACAGGAGTGATAGCTGGGGTGGGGTTGAGTGAATCAACTGAAGTTGGGGGTCCCTGGTGTTTGTGACATATGTTGTTTAGTGCGGTGCAGACTAGAGTGTTTGCCGGATAAAGTCATGCTGGGGTATATACATTTTCCGGTTGAGAGCTTTTGTTCCGAACCCACTATGGTGTTTCAGGTGCCAAGTTTATGGTCATGTTGCAGCAGTATGTAGGAGGGAGATTCTTAAATGTGAGAAGTGTACATATGGGAGTGGGCTGGGAGAGTATTTCAATTGTGGGGGTGGCCATGTTGCTGGGGATCAGAAATGTCCTGTGCAAGTGAGACAGATGGAAGTTTCCAGGGTGAGAGCAGTGCAGAAAGTGTCATATGCTGAGACAGTAAGGAAAGTAGAGGTTGATGGGCAAAGTATGAGGGAGCATGAGAGGATCCCTGTGAGTATTTCTATTTACTACCACAAACCGATGCTGGCACTAAGAACGCACTCAACGAGCTATATAGGACCATAAGCCAACAAGAAATAGCTCATCCAGAGGCAGCGCTCCTACTGGCTGGTGATTTTAATGCAGGAAAACTGAAATCTGTTTTACTTCATTTCTACCAGCATGTCACCTGTGCAACTAGAGGGCAAAAAAATTGACATCACCTGACTGGAATATGTTATTGGATTCATGGCATTGTGGTGTTTTACCACATCAGTAAACGGTTTCATTAATAAGTGCATCGACGACGTCGTCCCCACAGTAACCGTACGTACATATCCCAACCAGAAGCCATGAATTACAGGCAACATACGCACTGAGCTAAAGGCTAGAGCTACCACTTTCAAGGAGTGGGACCATAACCAGGATGCCCTCCGACGAACCATCAAACAGACAAAGCATCAATAAAAAACTAAGATCGAATTCTACTACACCGGCTCTGACGCTAGTCGTATGTGGCAGGGCTTGCGTACTACATATCCCAACTAGAAGCCATGGATTACAGACAACATCTGCACTGAGCTAAAGGCCAGACCTGGCGCTTTAAAAAAAAATATATATATATTTTTTACCCCTTTTTCTCCCCAATTTCGTGGTGTCCAATTGTTGTAGTAGCTATCTACTATCTTGTCTCATCGCTACAACGTCCGTACGGGCTCGGGAGAGACGAAGGTTGAAAGTCATGCGTCCTCCGATACACAACCCAACCTAGCCACACTGCTTCTTAACACAGCGCGCATCCAACCCGGAAGCCAGCCGCACCAATGTGTCGGAGGAAACACCGTGCACCTGGCAACCTTGGTTAGCGCGCACTGCTCCCGGCCCACCACAGGAGTCGCTGGTGCACGATGAGACAAGGACATCCCTACCAACCAAGCCCTCCCTAACCCGGACGCCACTAAGCCAATTGTGCATCGCCCCATGGACCTCCCGGTCACAGCCGGTTACGACAGAGCCTGGGCGCGAACCCAGAGTCTCTGATGGCACAGCTGGCGCTGCAGTACAGCGCCCTTAACCACTGTGCCACCCGGGAGGCCCCCAGACCTGGCGCTTTTAAGGAGTGGCGCACTAACCCGTATGCTCTCTGACAAACCATCAACAGGCAACGCGTCAATAAAGGACTAAGATCGAATCCTACTACAGAAGCTCTGATGCTTGGCAGATGTGGCAGGGCTTGCAAACTATCACGGGAAAGGGAAACCCAGCTGCGAGCTGTCCATTGACACGAGCCTGCCCGACGAGCTAAATATATTCTATGCTCACTTTGAGGCAAGCAACACTGAAACATGCATGAGACCACCAGCTGTTCCGGATGACTGTGGGATCCCGCTCCCCATAGCTGATGTGAGTAAGAATTTTAAACAGGTTAAAATTCACAGGGCCAGACGGATTACCAGGATGCGTACTCAGAGCATGCGCTGACCAGGTGACAAGTGTCTTCACTGACATTTTCAACCTCTCCCTAACCCAGTCTGTAATACCTACATGTTTCAAGCAGACCACCATAGTCCCTGTGCCCAAGAACGCCAAGATAACCTGTTTAAATGACTATCGCCCCGTAGCACTCACAACTGTAGCCATGAAATGCTTTGGAAGGCTGGTCATAGCTCACATCAACACCATCCTCCCAGAAACTGTGGACCCACTGCATTTCGCATACCGCCCCAACAGATCCATAGATGATGCAATTCTATAGCACTCCACACTGCCCTTTCCCACTTGGACAAAAGGAACACCAATGTGAGAATGCTGTTCAGCGTTCAACACCATAGAGCCCTTGAAGCTCATCACTAAGCTAATGTCCCTGGGACTGAACACCTCCCTCTGCAACTGAATCCTGGACTTCCTGACATGCCGTCCCCAGATGGTGAGGGTAGGCAACAACACATCCGCCACGCTGACCCTCAACACTGGGGGCCCTCAGGGGTGTGTGCTTAGTCCCTGTACTCCCTGTTCACCCACGACTGCAGATGACACGATAGTGGTAGGCCTGATCACCGACGATGATGATAGGTAGCCTATAGGGAGGAGGTCAGAGACCTGGCAGGACAAGAATCTCTCCCTCAACGTCAGTAAGAAAAAGGAGCTGATCGTGGACTACAAGAAACGGAGGGCCGAGCACGCCCCCATTCACATCGATGGGGCTGTAGTGGAGCGGATTGAGAGTTTCAAGTTCCTCGGTGTCCACAACACTAAATATCTATCATGGTCCAAATACACCAACACAGTCGTGAAGAGGGCAAGACAACGCCTCTTCCCTCTCAGGAGGCTGAAAATCTTTGTCATGGGCCCTCAGATCTTTAAAAAGTTTGACAGTTGCACCATCGAGATCACCTTGACTGGCTGAATCAACGCTTGGTATGACAATTGCTTGGCATTCGACCGCAAGGCGTTACAGGAGGTAGTGCGTACAGCCCAGTACATCACTGGGGCTGAGAGCTTCCTGTCATATGAGGCTGTGTCAGAAGAAGGCACCAAAAATGTTCAAACTCTCCAGCCACCCAAGCTGACAAGCGGTACCAATGCACCAAGTCTGGAACCAACAGGACCATGAACAGCTTCTACCCCCAAGCCATAAGACTTCTAAACGACTGCTAAATAGCTAGTCAAATGATTACCTTGACTACCTGCATTGATCCTTTTTTGCACTAACTCTCTTGCACAGACTTTACACACACACTCACACTGACACCCCAACACACAGACACTACATACGCACACACACACACACAACATGCACACACATGCATACTGACGCCACACACTCGCTTTCACACTTAGCACAAACCACAAGAGGTTGGTCGTACCTTAATTGGGGAGGACTGTCTCATGGTAATGGTTGAAGCGGAATCAGACGAATAGTATGAAATACATGAAACACATAGTTTCCATATGTTGGATGTCATTCCATTTTCTCAATTTCTGGCATTTTATGAACCATCCTCCTATGCAGGAAGGAGACGCGTTCTGTCTCCTAGAGATGAATGTACTTTGGTGAGAAAAGTGCAAATTAATCCCAGAACAACAGCAAAGGACCCTGTGAAGATGCTGGAGGAAACAGGTACAAAAGTATCTATATCCACAGTAAAACGAGTCCTATATCATATAACCTGAAAGGCTGCTCAGCAAGGAAGAAGCCACTGCTCCAAAACCGCTATAAAAAAGCCAGACTACGGTTTGCAACTGCAAATGGGGACAAAGATCGTACTTTTTGAGAAATGTCCTCTGGTCTGATGAAACAAAAATAGAACTGTTTGGCCATAATGACCATCGTTATGTTTGGAGGAAAAAGGGGGAGGCTTGCAAGCTGAAGAACAACATCCCAACCGTGAAGCACGGGGGTGACAGCATCATGTTGTGGGGGTTCTTTGCTGAAGGAGGGCCTGGTGCACTTCACAAAATAGATGGCATCATGAGGGGAAATGATGTGGATATATATTGAAGCAACATCTCAAGACATTAGTCAGGAAGTTCAAGCGTGGTCGCAAATGGGGCTTCCAAATGGACATTGACCCCAAGCATACTTCCAAAGTTGTGGCAAAATGGCTTAAGGACAACAAAGTCAAGGTACTGGAGTGACCATCGCAAAGCCCTGACCTCAATCCCATAGAAAATGTGTGGGCAGAATTGAAAAAGCGTGCGTGAGCAAGGAGGCCTAAAAACCTGACTCAGTTACACCAGCTCTGTCAGGATGAATGGGCCCAAATCTGCCCAACTTATTGTGGAAAGCTTTACTAATCAATACTAATTGATGTATGCTATCTTCTGACCCATTGGGAATGTGATGTAAGAAATAAAAGCTGAAATAAATCCTTATCTCTACTATTATTCTGACATTTCACATTCTTAAAATAAAGTGGTGATCTTAACTGGCCCAAGACACTGAATTTTTACCAGGATTAAATGTCAGGAATTGTGAAAAAGTGAGTTTAAATGTATTTGGTTAACACAGAACCCAAACCGGCTGCGCGCGTGCTCCATCGTGCGCTATCGTGCATACATTTATTTTGTCCCCCTACACCAAACGCGATCACGACACGCAGGTTAAAATATCAAAACAAACTCTGAACCAATGATATTAATTTTGGGACAGGTCGAAAAGCATTAAACATGTATGGCAATTTAGCTAGTTAGCTTGCACTTGCTAGCTTATTTGTCCTATTTAGCTAGATTGCTGTTGCTAGCTAATTTGTCCTGAGATATAAACATTGAGTTGTTATTTTGCCTGAAATGCACAAGGTCCTCTACTCCGACAATTAATCCACACATAAAACGGCCAACCGAATCGTTTCTAGTCATCTCTCCTCCTTCCAAGCTTTTTCATCTTTGAACTTATATGGTGATTGGCATCTAAACGTTCATAGTATTACCACGACAACCTGCAAAATATTTAGTCTTACAATCACCCACATGGGTATAACCGATGAGGAGATGGCACGTGGGTACCTGCTTCTATAAACCAATGAGGAGATGGGAGAGGCAGGACTTGCAGCGTGACCTGCGTCAGAAATAGGAATGACTTCTATTTTAGCCCTTGGCAATGCAAACGCTCTTGAGCAGTGTGGGTGCAATAATTGAATAACATGGATTTCTACATTTATTTTGCGACGCTCGTGCACGCGACGTTTACGGTCTGGCCAGCATGTAAGGTGTGTGTAAACATCCGACTTAAACTGTAGCTACCTCATACCCTTACACATCTACTAGGTACTGGTACACCCTTTCAGTGTTGCCAACTCCTCCGGAAGGAAAGTAACTATTGGCTGTCCTAAAAGTTGCTAAATGATGTTATCGCCTAATTTGCACAATTGGCCATTTGCATGTAATTGTGATGGATGCTGTAGGAGAGAGGAATAAAGTCGTGGGAGAGACAAAAAGTGAGTAAAATACACCCTAAATATGTTTAGAACTACAAATGAACTTTCTTTATTCGGGCTTGGGACTGCCAAAAGTGAACCAAAAGAGACACTCTGACGGAGTTACTTAGTTTAAATTGTATTTATTTATTGTTTTACATTTACATCCCGCCATGCATGTAAGCCAGGGCGGGATCAGCTAGCGGCTGCTTCCCGCATGCGCGATTCATTTGCAGTCCTGATGCGGAGGGTGGGGTCCACGGCAGAACCCGCTGCTCGTTGGAAAGAGTAAGAACGATACATGCTTTCACGTCAGTCTCCAAGAACACTAGAAAAAAGTCGCTAGATTTGTCGCTAGTCGCTTTTTTGAAAATGTGTCGCTAGAAGGGTCTGAATACTTGCTACATATAGCGACAGCGTCGCGAAGTTGGCAACACTGTTTAGAAGCCCCACAGTCGAGGTGTCATAATACCCATAAAACCTAGAGGTCAAACAGGGAAATGGTGTGGGGCTCATGCTATTTAAAAAAAAAAAAAAAAAAAATGTGTTATCGTTAACCCTTCATTGTTAGAAAAGGACCTATAAGTAAGCATTTCACTGTTGGTCTATGAAGCATGTGACAAATAAAATGTAATTTGAGTAGTAGGCCACTACAGGGGTAATATAGGGTTACATGGCGGTTTAGTTTCCTTTTATTGTGAACAAATGTGCAATGCACTTTCCAAACTGTGAAAGGCAGCAATACGCAACAGTGTCTTCTAGTCTGCCGGAAAACTACACGAAGAAGAAGAAAGCAACACACTTTTCTCGATCAATGAGATATTTTAAACAGACAAGATGGTGGTGTACACACTTTTTTGATTACTTCATGAAGGCCCCAAAAAAGTATTTAATATAATATTGGAGCAATTTCTAAATTCAAACGAACCCCCCTGCAACTACACATGGACATTTAGAAGAAATGCGTTCTTCCAAGTCGGGAACTGAGGAAGCATCGTCAAGTTAGTCGAAAATGATCTGTGCTACACTTAACATTACCTACCTAATAACGCCTATAAACCAGCTGGAACAGTAATGGTCTGACTAGGGATTTGTGATATTTTTAATAACTATGGTGCATTGATGTTTTTTAATTGCTAGGGTGCATTTTGTTCGGGTCTATAATCTCAGGTAAGGGTATTTTTTGCCAATGCATTTTCTAATTTCTTCGCAAGCTGGTCCATGGTCTGTTTTATTTAAACAAGTACTAAAAAGATCCGAGCAGAGAGGGTAAATGTTGGGGAGAAGGCATTCATAGAAGCATTCCTTTGGGATTGTAGCATTATTTTGAACCAACAAACCTATTAAGTTTTGTTGACTTCCGTTTTAAATTACTTGCCCAGAAATGATTGGTTGGCATTGGCAACCGTTTTAGCCGATTGGAGGCCTAGCTCGCTAACGCTAGTTACAGCTTGTTGGCTGAATAAAGAAAGCGAAAGGAAGCCGAATCTAAAAGACAGGTTTGTAAACAGTTTACATCTTGGTAATTTTCAGATTATTTCAAGATGGCTATAGCGTTATTAATTAGTATGACACTGCTGTTGGAAACATTTAATTTGTACTATTGTCTGGATATATTCAGCTAGATAAAGTTAAATGGCTTAGCTAATAATATTAGATGTTGTTAACGTGTAGCAAACATTCGCTAGATAGCTAACGTAATGCTACCGAATAAGCTGACGTTAGCTTGCTAGTTAGCTAACGTTATCCTTTATCTGTCACCCACTACTTCAACCGCAAGCTAATTTCTAACCAACAACAATGTCAATTTAAAATATACGATATTGGGTAACGTTAGTTAGCAAGGTAGGTGCTTTATATTTTACGAGTCACTGGTCAATATGGGTTGTCTAGTATAATTTCTTGTTAGCTGTCTTAGCTAACGTTAGCTAGCTCGCTTGTGTAACGTGAAGTGTCAGATACAAACATGTAAACATTGAAGCATAAGTAACATCAATAAGCAAGCTAATGCCGATAGTGTTGCATCCAATGTAGCTTTCTGGCTGTATAGTTAAGTAACTGTATTTTGCAGTCTGTTTTAGCTAGCTAGCTTTCAAATGTCAACATTCCTCTATTGTTTGTGATTGGTGTCTTTATTTAGAATGAATCATGTCACGCCTTGTTTCCACCACTAGCTATCCGACAGAGGATAAAGAAGTTTCATATTCTCTCAACCCCCCCTCCCCCCCAACTATTCATTAGAAAGGAGCAAGAGACAGACTGCACACAGAATGAGGTTGGAAGATAGTTGTTTACCTGTTATGGTTGTGTTGTGTGCTAACTGTATATCAAGCTGTATCTTGTAGAATCAGGAATCTGCATGCATGCCAGAAAAACGTATGTTCTATTTTCTAGCCTGTCTGTTCTGGGGTTTTTTTTCATTCTTTCTTGCTGTTTGTTTTTTTATTTGTATCTTTGCTGCTTTACAGCTCATCTGCTCCCAGGATGGTGAACAACTACAAGCGGACTTCCAGCCCTCGGTCTCCTACGAACAGTGGGGAGCTTTTCACTCCAGCGCATGAAGAGAATGTGCGCTTCATCCACGACAGTGAGTCTGCCTCATAAGGCCGATCTCTTACTAAGACTAGCCCTTAACGTCTCTCACCTGAGTAGGCTTATATGTTGGCCATCAACATGATCCAAAGCTCCTTACAGAGCCCCTGTACCACTGAGCTCAGATGAGCCATTTGGATGGAATGTGGTATGTAAGGAGATGGTTGAAAGCTGGCATGTGTATGCTTCTTTACAGCCTGGCAGTGTGTGCTCAGAGACATCCGGTCACCACAGAGCAGCGAACGCAAAGACCGTGGACCACAGGAGTATGTGGAAAAGAACCCAAATCCCAACTTAAATTGTAAGTGACTTGATGGATCTGAGTGTGTTTGTCATTTAAACAGGCTATTTACTATATTTGTCAAAAAGACAGGATCAAAAATAATATTACTACTCTTTCTTGCAGCTTTCACACCAGTTGACCTGAGTGACCTCAAGAAACGCAACACACAGGACTCCAAGAAGTCCTAGTCTTTCTCTTTATAGCCAACAGCTTTTTTTCTGCACTAATTATCCTTGAGAACTTTCTCCTCCTCTGTCAGCCAGCAAGTCAACCTTTTGGCCATTCCTGCCCAGAATGCCGGTCCTCTTTCTGCCCACCTGGACTAACAGCCTGCCCATTCAACAGCAGTGGGCTGATGTCCTAACAACCAAAACATTTTTGGAGTCCCTTATTCCCCCCTGCTCTTTCTCTGTCCGGGCTCAATATTTTCTTACCCTACCTCTCATCTGGTTGACGTGGAAAGCTGGCATTTGATTTCCAGGGATTCTCTCTTCCGGTTCTTGGTTTTACAGCCATTAATTTGTCTTTTTCACTCTTTCTTTTTTTTATGTGAATGGGACTGATGCAGAGTTTCAATGAAATATGCTGACATCCTGATGCCGAAGTACAGACTGTGTACAAATTCTTTATGGGACACTTTAAAAGACTGCGGTCTTAAATATAAACTGTTTTCTTTTCAATCTACAAAGGATAATGCTGAAGGGCTGACATTCTTGTTTTTGGAAGATAGTTGAATTGTAGATATATTGGAATGGAATCTGATTGTATGGGCGAGTTTTGGAAACCAAAAATTGTTTAGGATAAATGCCAACATTTTTCATAAACATTAATGCCCCTAAAATGGACTTAAAGTAGACATCTCCACATTGACTTCTCAGCCTTGAAAAAAAATATTGAATAAAATACTTTTACAATATTTCACTCTCAAATCATTGGTCATAGATGTTCTGACCTAAATTCTCTATTTGGATGTGTTACCTGTATACTCCCCAATGATGTATGTACAAACATCACAGAACCTACAGTAGGATGGTAAGTTGTTGTCTCATGCTCTTTGTTTTGTTTGTGCATTGTTACTGAAAACAGTGTCATAGGCTACTGAACAAAAATATAATTGCAACATTTTCAAAGATTTTACCGAATGCAGTTCATATAAGGAAATCAGTCAATTTAAATAAATTAATTCGGCCCTGATCTATGGATTTCACATGACTGGGCAGGAATGCAACCATGGGTGGGCCTTGGAGGGCATAGGCCCACCCACTGAGTTTTTCCCCACAGAAGGGCTATTATTACAGACAGAAATACTCCTCAGCAACCCCTCCACACTCCCCTCATACGATCCTGCAGGTGAAGAAGCCGGATGTTGAGGTCCTGGGCTGGCGTGGTTACACATTGTCTGCGGTTGTGAGGCTGGTTGGACGTACTGCTGCATTCTCTAAAACAATGTTTGAAGCACCTTCTACAGCATCAATGTAACAGTATAACTTTAGTCCGTCCCCTCGCTGCGAACCAGGGACCCTCTGCACACATCAACAACTGACACCCACGAAGCATCGTTACCCATCGCTCCACAAAAGCCGCGGCCCTTGCAGGGCAAGGGAAACCACTACTTCAAGGTCTCAAAGCGAGTGATGTCACCGATTGATATGCTATTAGCACGCACCACCGCTAACTAGTTAGCCATTTCACATCGGTTACATATAGACAGTATAGCTAGTATACGGTATGAACAGGAACAGTGTGTACAGCGGTAGTTATAGGATGATTCTGGACTAGAATACAGTATAGACATATGAAGTGGGTAAACGTTATTGAAGTGACCAGTGTTCAGTGACTTATGTACATAGGGCAGCAGTCTCTAAGGTAGCTGGCTAGTAAAAGTGCCCTAAGCTCAGGGCAGTGTACTGGGGGAAACTGGCTAGTGGTGACTATTTAACAGTCTGATGGCTTGGAGATAGAAGCTGTTTTATAGTCTCTCAGTCCCGGCTTTGATGCACCTGTACTGTCTTGGCCTTCTAGATGGGTGACCAGGCCGTGTCTCATGGCTGAGGGGCCAAGCCGAGTTGCACCAACTATCAAGGAATATGTCAGATCTATTTTTGTATAACCAGCACTACAGTAAATTCGAGACCATTGCGCTGCTGCACTGATAATAACAGCACAGGTCTTTGTAGTGACATGACTCAAGGGATCAATTTCAAATGGTCCCTTCTTGATTTGACAGCATAACCTGAGTAAACTGGAAGGGGCGGCGCACAACAAGCGGACACTGACAGCGTCATCCGTTCTCACGTAACGAGGGCACGTGGCTATAAAGACAGCTTGCGCTCCATTTTAGCGTTTTGTTTTCTCTCACGCAGCTGAGTAGTACCGCAGGGTTATTACCAAGGTTTTTACTTAAGGCAGGGCTCAGTCAGGCTAGTTTTTAGTTTGCTAACAGTTCTTCTTAGCGTAATTGAAACTTCATAATGGCCGATAAAATGGATATGTCGCTAGACGACATCATCAAGCAGAACAGGCAGCAGAGAGGGGGCGCAGGAGGCCGTGGTGGTGGAAGAGGCCGTGGCCGGGGAGGCTCTGGCGGTGGCCGAGGTGGTGGTGTTGGCCGTGGAGCAGCTGGGGGAGGCTTTGGGGGCCGAGGTGGAGGATCGGGCCCCATGAGGAACCGACCGAACCTGAGCCGTGGCAGAGCAAGACCTACGCCATACAGCAGGGTATGAGAAATTTAGAGGAATGGGCTGAGAAAAAGGAAAACTCCTCGTAACCTGAAAATGCCTGCTCGACGTCCTCTAATCTTCAGGCTTGCTAGCTGCTCCCAATGCAATCAATGGCTAGCTTGCTAGTCGAGAGGCACTTAGCTAGCTAATCGAATTTCTCTCGAATTAACGAAGGGAAACCCTTTAAATTGTGGTTGATATGGAAATATAATGCACATAACGTGTCCTTGTCCACCCAAACCCATGTCTGTTACCACTTTTTGAGAATAAGCTTTTGGAGCAGGTTAGCTAGTTGCTAACTCTGGAATAGCTGCTTACCTACAAGGCCCAGACAGCGCCATTTTGAATTCAGCATCTTCAATCAATGAAATATTTATTTAATGTCTGTCGCAGTATCTTTCGTCCCAGAAAGTCACTTGTTGGACCACCGAATGGCACTGCATCGAATAATATCGTTGCAGCTGGATGATTTTTGTAGCTGAGGCAACTTTTGGGGAGTTTCATCCTACACTCCTTTCTTTTTGTTTGGGAGTGGCTGGCGGGTTAACACAATCCCCTGTGAGCAGCACCATATCAACACAGAATGGTGTCCTTTATGGATGGAGCAGTGGACTTTTCCCCTCTTATTATTACAGATTTTTATCTCCACATTTCTAGTTGTTACTCGTCACAACTCAATCAAAATGGCGTGGTTTCAAAATGGACGCTCAGATGGTTGCCATCCATGTTCAGACCAGCTAGTTGGTCTACTTTATTTTGCTAGTTGTCTCTTTCAGAAAATGGACACGTAACTCATCAAAGCTAACTCATGGCTAAAGAACAATTTAAGCAAATAACCACACAGCTGGAGTCGACACTGATGCAAAGTACTACAGCGCCATACGGATGGATGACTTTCTTCAGCATACTACTCTCGCTGGGGGATGGCCGCCTGGAGAGCCTTTGGTGGAGGAGCAGATGGCAAGAGAACAGTGGGCGACATTACTAGCCTAGTTAGCCAACAAGGGGGTGGGAGAGGAGTGCAGATGGTAGCGAGTAAATGTGTACTGTTATTAATGACTTGTTTACTGCTAAATGTTGCTCAAAATAGCGTCAACAGACGTCAATGCATACATTTCTTCATTCTAGTATGGGAAATGAAATTTCATTTTTTATAATTAGGGCCCATCAGTTTTAGCTAAATGCTTTATGGCCTGTTAGCTTGGTCTAGTGTCTAGAATTGATATGTTGCCATGTGTCCTGTTTTTGCACTGGTTTACTTGCTTGTAGTAATGGGGCGGGGAATGCTGGGAATCTCCACGGGGTAGTAGTGTGCCAACCACCTGGCCCTGTTGGCTGTGTAGTCCCTGATCTCCCCAGCACCTACCCAGCTGTGTGGACTGGACTCTGTGATTGGCAGAGACAGGGGAGCCTGAAGTCAGCAGGTTCGTTCTCTTTCATCTGTTGCAGCCCAAGCAGCTTCCTGATAAATGGCAACACGACATGTACGGCAATCATGGCTTCAATGCCAGTGTTGGGGGTGGTGCTGGTGTGGAAACCGGAGGGAAGCTTCTTGTCTCCAATCTCGACTTTGGCGTTTCAGACGCAGATATTCAGGTACAGCTTATTTTCTTTGACTTGGTTGACTCTTTAGAAATTGCGTATTTACCCTGGCTTAGCATTTCCAAAATGGCACTTGAAATCACTTAGTCACTACATGGTTTCTCTCACTACAGGAGCTCTTTGCAGAGTTTGGTACACTGAAGAAGGCAGCTGTTCACTATGACCGGTCGGGCAGGAGCTTAGGCACTGCAGATGTCCACTTTGAGAGGAAGGCAGATGCTCTAAAAGCTATGAAACAGTACAACGGTGTACCACTTGATGGTAGGTTTCTCAAGTGGCTTTGACAGTTGCCACAAATATTATGTAATTTGTACCTTGCTGAAACATTTAATTGTTTTGTGCTGTTGAGGTGTCTTTCACCATGCTGACACTGTATATTCATCCAACCTTCAAGATGCTGAAGGTTAAAACTTTCAAAAATGGGTGCTCAGGTGGTTGTCATCCATGTTCAGGCCAGGTAGTTAGCCTGTTTTGCTAGTTCTCTTTCAGAAAATGGACGTTTAACTCATCAAAGCCAGCTCATGGCTTTTAAAGAACCATTTAAACAAATAACCACACCGCTGGAGTCGACACTGATGCAAAGAACTACAGCGCCATACGGATGTTTATCCTTCTTCAGCACACTACTCTTGCTGGTGATAACCTGAATACTTTTTCTTCCAGGGCGGCCCATGAACATACAACTTGTCACATCACAGATCGACACACAAAGACGCCCACCCATGCAGGGGTAAGTGTTAAGATTGGCTCAGGTTGTTTTGGAAAACAGCTCAATGGTGAGTGTCATGAATGGAAGGTGCTAATGTTCAGATGTTCTACAGTATGAACCGAGGAGGTGGTGGCATGAACAGGGGTCGTGGTGGTGGGTTTAGAGGGATGCAGAGAGGACGTGGAGCAGGACGTGGAGGAGGCAGGGGCCGAGGTGGCCGCGGGGGAAGCACTAAGCCACTTTCCGCTGAAGAGCTGGATGCCCAGCTAGATGCCTACAATGCCAGGGTGAGTCTCGGTTTGAAAATGAGAAAGGGGTTATAGAGTTTAAAAAAAAACATTTGTCTGCCTACATGTATATAGCGTTGGAAATTAATGCTGGGGCAGGCCTACTATGGTAGCATGTGTCTTATCTGATGCGTTTCCACCACCCACCCCAGATGGAAACAAGCTAAGAGCAAAGCCTAGGTGAATCCTCCAGGCTGCATTACACTCCAGGCTGAACATGAGGACAGTCGCAGTTGTTACAGCGTTGAAGATACAGGACATTTTACACTTGGATGTCTTCTGATGTGATTTAAATTTGTGTATCAATCCTTTTAAATGCTCCGATGTGTTTTTTACCAATTTTTGTTTTTTGGAAAAAAATATTGGTTTTGACTGTAGGTTTCAGGGGGTGGGTGGGGCTTTCCCTGTTGATCTGATTCCTTTCCCCATAGATCATTGTAATAAACCCTGCAGTACATATTAACCATACTCTGACGGCTTTGTTTTTATTGTCAAGTGCACAAGTACAGTGAAATCCCTTGCATTGTTGGGAGGGCCTGCAAGTAAGGATTTCACATAGTCTACACCTGTTTACAAAGCATGTGACAATTATTCCAACAATGCAGTGATCAATATCGGTACAACAAAGGTAAGCTTTCTACTGGGTCAGTGCCAATACCATATTTACAATGTGCAGGGAATGGGATCTTAGTGGTAGAGTTAAGGTGATTAGGCATCAGGGTATATGATAACAAGCAGAAGAACGTGTCTGGTCAGTGTGAGCAAGTAGTGTGCATGGAGCTAAAAATATGAGGCAATGAAGATGGTCAGTATAGTCACAACTAGTTTGCTTTCTTATGGCTTGGAGGGCTCTACGCCAAATAGTTTTGCAGTGCCAAATGTCTAACTGGTTCCAAACATTGTAACACCGTCGGTTGTCATGCAAATCTTAGCTGAAGTGCACTGCACCCAACGGTGCACTAGGACATGGGAAACTAAAGATTTGTCATTTGGCAACGTAAAATATCCTGTCGGTTTACTAGAATTCGGCCAATTGAGGCAACTGCGAACAATTTGATTAGCAAACTGTTGCATGTCGCCCAGATCCAAAGGATATATGAGTGACTGGATTACCTAGGCTAAACCACTAGATGGCCGCATAGTTCATTGAGTGAACATTGCTTTGCTAAGGCTACTTTGTCAATTTTGCAGTCTGTCCATTACTGATGTTTAAAAACTTGTTGGTCTGTTCTTACGCCGTGTACTTGATAAGGTCATTCATGTCCCGTCTGAGCTCTCAAATTACGTGATTGGCTGCGAATTTTCACACTTAAGGTAATTGCGCTAATTTACTATACGTGTATTCTAGTCTACAAATACATTTGCGAGTTTTAGTAAGGAGCATTTACCTGACTAGTGCACTTTACACCAGGTTTGTTGCTGAGCGCCCGCCTACGTTCTTACAGCCTTTGTAGTGCGAGTCAATATTCCCGGAAGTGTGCTGTGCGTTTGATTTGAGCTGCTCCCTCCTCGCCATTCAGTGGCGCGTACTCCAGTGTAGCAGCAGCATAACGGTAAGGTCCGAGAAAATATTTAATCAACTTTTCAAACATTTGTCTATACATTTAAGTTCAAACGCTGATAGCTCATTTGTACGTCAATTTTTGGTAGTACAAAGTCGCGAGTTCTGGTTACTAGTGCAACTTGTTACATGCTAACTAGCAACTTCATGATGTGTAGTTTAATTCGACTAGTGTAGATTACTCATTTTAATTGTGACGCAGACCATAAACTGATGTCACTGTTTGCTCTGCGGTTGCTACCAGTTTAATTATACAGTGATAAGTCATCTCTTTCCATGGAGGTAGGATATCCTTGTGAATATCCACTAAATTGATCTGTGATTAGATCCTGTTGACTAAGCAAGTCAAATGAATTTCAAAACAACACTATTCAAGAGAAAAAAGTTATCAGACCCAATGAATGGGTATGTATAGGCTAACTTTTCATCGCATGAAAGTTGCTCACGTTCTGTCAGCAGACGACACTTCCTGGAATGGAAGTTCATTTTCCGCGGTGATTCATCATTGAACATGTTTTTCTTAAACTTGATTGAGGGGAATGAGCGAATCCTGTAAATCGCTACAAATATAAACCCTCTCTGAAAGTGAGTTTGATACAGATGTGTATTTAAAATAGGCCTAGTGAAGTTCGGATTTCACTGACGGATCCAGGAGGACTCACCAACTGACTGGCACACTTCAAATAATGCAACTTTTAAACCCAGTCAGCCTAAATGTTAGGACGTGTTTTTATGCCATACAAACGTGTCTTTTCTGAAAATCATTAGGCCCAGTAACCCGATAGACTGGCGGTGACATGCTTGCAAAACTACGGGGGCTGGCTTTTTCCGAACGTAAAGCCTTTTCTTCCTGTTTCTGACGCATGGCGCGGTAGAGTTCTAGTTCCTTCTGTTGGAGAGTAGGCCAGGGCGAGTCTTAGGTCTTCACTCCTAGTATTATCCATTTACAGGTAGTTCACTCACTAAGTAAAACGATTTATAGTATCTGTAAGGTAAACCAAACATACCAACATTTCAACAGCCTGGCTGCTCCAATTGTTGCGCTTATCGACCTACATAAGAACACTATAGCATCTGCTGGATGTTCAGCAGCTCAAAGGTCCCCTAGCCTTGTTTTTGTTAACTTACAATGTTCTATGCAACAGGAATAAAAACAACTCTACATAATATTTATCTTTCCAGAGGTCCAGGGACATGTAATGTTGACTTCATTGATATACACTTCAAGCCAAATTGCGTCATATTTTCAGCGTTACGGCTTCACAAGTCTGTTATTCAGTTCATGTGACATCTTGTATTTCCCTGTCAGTTTGTGGCAATGTAGAGAGAGGGGGGTATTGATCCATAGATATACTTTGGGCATCTGTCCCCTTTACCACTATCCAATCAATGGCAGCTCACCACTGCAACTACCATTGCTTTCTCATCCGAAATGCTGTTTTTCTACAGGCTTTTTTTATTTTGAGTAGGACTAGAGATTTGAAATCTGATGTGATGTTTTTCAGTACACCCCTTTCAACAATAATTGGTTTCATGTTTTCTAAGCTATGTTATTTAATAGGACTTTTTAGAGAATTGTCCAGCCTCTGGATTGATGCAAGTTAACTTCTCATTCGACAACCACATGCCTTGGACATTACTCCACATGATTCCAGGAACCAATCTTAACCTGATTTATGATCAAGATGCACAGCTATTTTTCTTCTTAAAAGTGAGCAAGCTTCCATCTATCTCCTAGCTGATTTCTAACCTCCATTACAGGATAGGCTATATGGCTGTGGGTAATCACTACGCTTCTCTCTCCTTGTGTCTACTTCCCTGTCACTCTGCATTAAGGCAGGGGATCTGGCTGGGGAAATTGTAGCAAACCAAAGGAGATTAAATTCAGGGCTGAGCACAGCACCATCTGATGGCCTACTTTACGTAGCACACAGTCTACATAAAGACAACTCGCCACAATGAAGGTATGGAGGCATTTAATGACGCCTCCCACACATTCCACCCCCTCATATAGCCTGTCATGACAAGAACCAGGCCTGATGGTGACTCCTTTTCTCTCAGCCATTTGGCTATCTGTCCTCTTACTGCCTTTAAGTGGCACGTCGGTCCCTTCTGTTTTTGCTGTAACTCGCAAGGGACTAGAAACGAGGACACTGGCCAGCATCTCCACACATACAGCAGTGTTAAAGATTAGCTCTTCTCTTCTGCTGTTCCTCCTCATTGTACTGTGGCTTAGACTGAACAACAGACCACACAACCCCCAAATGTCCCCCAGGGGATATCAGCCTTCACATACACCTCATTCAAAAGGAAGTGGCTTCCCTTCATGCTGGATATGTCCTTATTTAGTCATTGCTATCATCCACCAGAGGGCAAATGTTACACTGCATACTATTTAGTTTCTTGTTGCCGATGTTGAGATGTTCCTCAGACCACATGACTAGGTGCCATCAAGTGTACCACCCATCATCAGGTCATTGCTCTGTCAATGGCGCCACATTAAAAAGCCCAACTGAATGGAGCCACCATACAACAGCAGGCTTATTACTGTCCATAGTGGATGCTGTTGCCTTGTTACCAAGGGAGGCAGACATAATCTGGGCATGTGTTGCTACTCGCTAAGCCCCCCCACCGTGCAGGGAGAGAGCCCTGACCTTTCATCTGGCACCTTGGCACTCCCGTTCACTCTCAGCTTCCTGCTGTGTCTATACAGAGTGATTTCTCAGACCGGCTATTTTTAATGCTCAGACCGTATTTGTTCTAGTTTTCCCCCTTGAGGTAGAATATTTTTTCTCTTTCGTCTGATACTTCCTCAAATTTTGACTCCTCTCTGCTCTGTTTATTCATGTCTCACTCTGTCGAAATGAGTGCCTCCTGCATTGCATCAGCTCTGTCAGGCACAATCCTCCTTCCTGAAGGCACTGTTCTGCATTTAGCGCTGCATCCTCTGCTTTGTGCAGCAGCCCAGCGTGTCTGACATTACATCAAGCCAGTGTTGCCTACCTGAATATCTGCTAACAAATCAAGACTGCAATGGGGTTTACGTCAGGTGGAGAAAGGCTTACAGGGGAAGTCAAGGGGATCATTTAGAAGCCTTTTGCATTACTATGTGTGTTTAAGTGCAGTCCAACATGTGGTTAAACACAGTTCTCTTCTCTAACTGGCGGATGTGAGTCATGTTGTCGGCAGAACATGAAGGAAACATACAATCACAGTTGACAAAAGTGCTGCAGAGCACAAGGAAGTCAAGCATTCTGGTGAATGGCACAAGTCTAGAAGGGCGTCACAAAGCTACATCACAAGGACACATGAAACGGGGCATCCTGTGGGGAGGAAAGGGAGAAATGCTAAAGTTCACTCTCAGAGCTAGGTCTATGGCAGGGAGGGAGCACAGAACAGAGAGGATCAAACTAGCCATAGATGTTTTGTGTGTGACATTAGGAGTAAAAAGAGTATCCAGGCTGCTTGCCAAATCTAAGGTTGGTACAGCACAACGTTCCTGGAGGCGGTTGTGTCAGTGATTAGGTAGGTTTATCAGAGACCTGCCTGGAGCTGGAGTTCAGCCCAATGAATGATTACGTAATCCTTGATTTCCTGATTGCCATTTCTCCTCCCCCTCTGTGGTTTAAAGCTAATTGTAGCTTTTGGACAATGCCAGCTGTTCTCTATTGCAGAATACACTTGGGTGATCACTTTTTATTTTATTTTTTACCCTGCCTTAGAACTGGGACATGGCTGAGACACTAGATTGCAGTAAATGCTTCTATTTTCGCCTTAGTAATGTATCTTGTCATCTATCAAAATTCTGTTCAAATTGCTGTCAGCCTTGTGCTGTCCTTTCCCTGTACTCTTCCCTGTGAAATGTCAAAGGTGAAGTCCTATGAGAGTACACAGTGAATGGGTTAGTTGGACAAAAAAAGAAAAGACAGCTATGAGACCTTTACTACAGAAGAATGATTTATGAGCTGTAAATTTCTTGAGGAACCCTTTCTTGTTTGCCTTTTTTGGGGGATTAAGATCTGGTTTCTGACCAAGAAATCTTCTGATTTTAAGATTAAAGGGATCTAACTTTGAAGGAAAAGAAGAACTTAAGGCGTTGTCTTTGAGTTCCTGTCACTTTTGCCTCCAACTCTGACCTGTGCTGAATTTCTTTATGTTTGTGTCCTGCTTACAGAAAGCCTCCATCAACCACAATATCTTTAGCCATTTTTATCAACTCAGGAGGCGTGTCTCGCCCATGTTAAATTTGGTAATGAAGGCCCTTGAATCTCTATAGGACACCAAAGAGGTTTGTCAGTGGAATCCTCTTGATGTGTCACCACTTACACCCCCAAACACTTCCCCTTTGCTATTCCCCAATGCCTTATTAGCAGTAATCTCTGTCACAATAATCTTACTGCTCTAATTGTTGATAAGGAACAGCCCTAATCTGGGTGTCAGCTACTCTAGAAACCAGAGTGCTTGGATGACTATTCCTGAACCTGATCAAATGGGGATAACCCTCCAATTAAAGCTATTGGTATTTATTTAGCAGCCAGTGGTAAGAACCAGTGTGAGGGGTTCAATGTTGACACATAAGCCGATCACTACCTGCATTTATACCTCAGTTACACCAAAACATGTCACTTAGCAGTGACGAGTGAACAAGGCCTTATTTCCGTAGTCAGTCAGTATTTGTGCCATGTCAGCTGCTGGATAAATGTGTATTGGGACTTATGTTATTGTTGAACTAGGCCTAATCTATTTCATTGAGCTCAGTGGACCTATAATTGACCCAATCATCCATTTCGTGCTTAGTGAAGATCGCATATGAATCATTATCTTGACGTGGTTGGTCAAGCCAGAAACTGATCGTGCTCCAATAACTTATTCTATGCAAGCCAAACTGTGTTGAGTATGAGATGGCTGCCAACTATTGAACAGTGTTTATAGTCTACTTGTTTGCCTATGGGCATTAGGCAGTCATGCCAAGCAATGGCCACACTGATAAACGTGTGAGACTGAAGTGGGTCACTGCTCGGATGGTGCCTCACATCCGTTGTAACTTTCTACTAAAATATGTATTTCTTTTAAGGTTGTCATAATAATTGTTGCATTGTACTATTTTTTAAAACTCTAGCCACCCTGACTCACAACCTAGTACTCTCAACAGTATGATTTCTGTTTTTCACCCTCTTGTTTGTCACTATATACTATTCCCCCCTTCCGGCGCCGACAGAGATGGCCGCCTCGCTTCGCGTTCCTAGGAAACTATGCAGTTTTTTTACGTGTTATTTCTTACACTAGTACCCCAGGTCATCTTAGGTTTCATTACATACAGCCGAGAACTACTGAATATAAGATCAGCGTCAACTCACCATCAGTACGACCAAGAATATGTTTTTCGCGATGCGGATCCTGTGTTCTGCCTTACAACCAGTGCAACGGAGTGGATTACATGCAGCGACCCAAAAAAACGACTCAGAAAAAGAGGGAAACGAAGCGGTCTTCTGGTCAGACTCCGGAGACGGGCACACCGTGCACCACTCCCTAGCATTCTTCTTGCCAATGTCCAGTCTCTTGACAACAAGGTTGATGAAATCCGAGCAAGGGTAGCATTCCAGAGGGACATCAGAGACTGTAATGTTTTCTGCTTCACGGAAACATGGCTAACTGGAGAGACGCTATCCGAAGCGGTGCAGCCAGCGGGTTTCTCCACGCATCGCGCGGACAGAAACAAACATCTTTCTGGTAAGAAGAGGGGCGGGGGCGTATGCCTTATGACTAACGTGACATGGTGTGATGAAAGAAACATACAGGAACTCAAATCCTTCTGTTCACCTGATTTAGAATTCCTCACAATCAAATGTAGACCGCATTATATACCAAGAGAATTCTCTTCGATTATAATCACAGCCGTATATATATCCCCCCCAAGCAGACACATCGATGGCTCTGAACAAACTTTATTTAACTCTCTGCAAACTGGAAACGATTTATCCGGAGGCTGCATTCATTGTAGCTGGGGATTTTAACAAGGCTAATCTGAAAACAAGACTCCCTAAATTTTATCAGCATATCGATTGCACAACCAGGGGTGGAAAGACCCTGGATCATTGTTACTCTAACTTCCGCGACGCATATAAGGCCCTGCCCCGCCCCCTTTCGGAAAAGCTGACCACGACTCCATTTTGTTGATCCCTGCCTACAGACAGAAACTAAAACAAGAGGCTCCCACGCTGAGGTCTGTCCAACGCTGGTCCGACCAAGCTGACTCCACACTCCAAGACTGCTTCCATCACGTGGACTGGGAGATGTTTCGTATTGCGTCAGACAACAACATTGACGAATACGCTGATTCGGTGTGCGAGTTCATTAGAACGTGCGTTGAAGATGTCGTTCCCATAGCAACGATTAAAACATTCCCTAACCAGAAACCGTGGATTGATGGCAGCATTCGTGTGAAACTGAAGGCGCGAACCACTGCTTTTAATCAGGGCAAGGTGTCTGGTAACATGACTGAATACAAACAGTGCAGCTATTCCCTCCGCAAGGCTATCAAACAAGCTAAGCGCCAGTACAGAGACAAAGTAGAATCTCAATTCAACGGCTCAGACACAAGAGGCATGTGGCAGGGTCTACAGTCAATCACGGACTACAGGAAGAAACCCAGCCCAGTCACGGACCAGGATGTCTTGCTCCCAGGCAGACTAAATAACTTTTTTGCCTGCTTTGAGGACAATACAGTGCCACTGACACGGCCTGCAACGAAAACATGCGGTCTCTCCTTCACTGCAGCCGAAGTGAGTAAGACATTTAAACGTGTTAACCCTCGCAAGGCTGCAGGCCCAGACGGCATCCCCAGCCGCGCCCTCAGAGCATACCAGCTGCGCAGACCAGCTGGCCGTTGTGTTTACGGACATATTCAATCAATCCCTATACCAGTCTGCTGTTCCCACATGCTTCAAGAGGGCCACCATTGTTCCTGTTCCCAAGAAAGCTAAGGTAACTGAGCTAAACGACTACCGCCCCGTAGCACTCACATCCGTCATCATGAAGTGCTTTGAGAGACTAGTCAAGGACCATATCACCTCCACCCTACCTGACACCCTAGACCCACTCCAATTTGCTTACCGCCCAAATAGGTCCACAGACGATGCAATCTCAACCACACTGCACACTGCCCTAACCCATCTGGACAAGAGGAATACCTATGTGAGAATGCTGTTCATCGACTACAGCTCGGCATTCAACACCATAGTACCCTCCAAGCTCGTCATCAAGCTCGAGACCCTGGGTCTCGACCCCGCCCTGTGCAACTGGGTACTGGACTTCCTGACGGGCCGCCCCCAGGTGGTGAGGGTAGGCAACAACATCTCCTCCCCGCTGATCCTCAACACTGGGGCCCCACAAGGGTGCGTTCTGAGCCCTCTCCTGTACTCCCTGTTCACCCACGACTGCGTGGCCACGCACGCCTCCAACTCAATCATCAAGTTTGCGGACGACACAACAGTGGTAGGCTTGATTACCAACAACGACGAGACGGCCTACAGGGAGGAGGTGAGGGCCCTCGGAGTGTGGTGTCAGGAAAATAACCTCACACTCAACGTCAACAAAACTAAGGAGATGATTGTGGACTTCAGGAAACAGCAGAGGGAACACCCCCCATCCACATCGATGGAACAGTAGTGGAGAGGGTAGCAAGTTTTAAGTTCCTCGGCATACACATCACAGACAAACTGAATTGGTCCACTCACACAGACAGCATCGTGAGGAAGGCGCAGCAGCGCCTCTTCAACCTCAGGAGGCTGAAGAAATTCGGCTTGTCACCAAAAGCACTCACAAACTTCTACAGATGCACAATCGAGAGCATCCTGGCGGGCTGTATCACCGCCTGGTATGGCAACTGCACCGCCCTCAACCGTAAGGCTCTCCAGAGGGTAGTGAGGTCTGCACAACGCATCACCGGGGGCAAACTACCTGCCCTCCAGGACACCTACACCACCCGATGCTACAGGAAGGCCATAAAGATCATCAAGGACATCAACCACCCGAGCCACTGCCTGTTCACCCCGCTGTCATCCAGAAGGCGAGGTCAGTACAGGTGCATCAAAGCTGGGACCGAGAGACTGAAAAACAGCTTCTATCTCAAGGCCATCAGACTGTTAAACAGCCACCACTAACATTGAGTGGCTACTGCCAACACACTGTCAATGACTGTCAATGACACTGACTCTACTCCAGCCACTTTAATAATGGGAATTGATGGGAAATGATGTAAATATATCACTAGCCACTTTAAACAATGCTACCTTATATAATGTTACTTACCCTACATTATTCATCTCATATGCATACGTAGATACTGTACTCTATATCATCGACTGCATCCTTATGCAATACATGTATCACTAGCCACTTTAACTATGCCACTTGGTTTACATACTCATCTCATATGTATATACTGTACTCGATATCATCTACTGTATCTTGCCTATGCTGCTCTGTACCATCACTCATTCATATATCCTTATGTACATATTCTTTATCCCCTTACACTGTGTATAAGACAGTAGTTTTTTGGAATTGTTAGTTAGATTACTTGTTCGTTATTACTGCATTGTTGGAACTAGAAGCACAAGCATTTCGCTACACTCGCATTAACATCTGCTAACCATGTGTATGTGACAAATAAAATTTGATTTGATTTGATTGATTCCTGATGTCCCCCACCTCACCCCCTCTTTTTATCTACCCACTTATTCTGAAGCACACATCCCCTCCAGCTGAAGCCGCTTGACCCAACAGCAGGCCAGTCATGAGGGGCTGTGTTGTGGTGTGAGTTAGCAGCAGAGAAATATAGCACTCCTAAAGTATGTCCCTCTCATTTATCACCACACCAATTCTGGGGGACAACTCGGTATGTAGCGGCAGTCCACCAAGGCTCAGGTCTGGATCTAGGCTAGCACATGAGGAGGAGCAACTAGAGATGACATGAGAAAGATGGCACAGTATCCCTGAATCTGTTCCCGTCCTCCCACTCCTAACAACGAGTCCTTCTCACTATTTCTCCAACTTCACACACATTTGCACAGCTGAGCTACCAAAACACACTACTGCTAACAGAACAGGAATTTCTGCTTTAATGAGAACGTGAAGAGGCCCTGTTTGCGGAAAAACGGTGCAACGTGCTCCCTGTTCCTGCTTGGCGCAGGTCCATCTGTCAGGCGCTATGCAAAACAGAGAGGGGCAGAGGGAGGGAGAAGATTACAGAGCGAGGAGGGGGGTGGAACTGGTTAGTGTGGTGAGAGGTTTGAGAGCCAGACAGGAGCCCTTGTTTGCAGTGGTGTGATTTTAATGTACTATTGCTGGGATTGCGTGTTGAGCTGGGTTTTTTATGGTGTGTTATGTCACCAAGGTAATACCGGCGTCTGTGTTCAACATCTGGAGCCTTGCTCATGGCACAACATCAATGTTGAACTTGTTTTTTTTCTCTTTGCAGTTGCGTGTTTGTGTGTAGCCCAATAATAACATCTTTCACACATCCCCCAAGGCTTTCTACGTGGCTTTGTAGCTTGTTTTGTTATGTTTTTCTACCATTGCTAAATTTTCTCTTGTTATATTGGAATGTGTGAGCTACTACGGTCCTTGAACAAGTGTGTTTCAAACTCGACTGCTGCATGAGCATGACAGTGTGTGATATATAGCATAGCCTAGGCTTCCTGTCTCGTTGTTGGTTAGGTGGTTTCCTGTGAACTGACTGACATCCACAAACATACTGGCATCGTTCTGTGTTGTGGAGGTCTGCCAGGGCCCTTTGTCAAAGTAGTATTCTTGCTCTTGCCATTTTCTGTTTTACAATTTGTCAGAGATACTCAATGTTGCTTAGTTAATTGATTGTATTACACTAATACACAATTGTGTATTACGGTGTAATTACACAGTGCTACAGCACAGGCCAAGTTGATTAGCTTTGTTGCAATGTAATTGGGGCCAGCTGGTGTCAGTTCACCAGTAACACATTGAGTCAATGGATTTACAGTCTCTCAGTTGAAATTCCACTTAACAAAGTACAGTAAGCTGATACAAGCACTAGAAGTAGCCTTGACCTGCCCTGTCAGTGCAGAGTTTAAGATTTTTACCCTGTCATTTATTGCTGTGGGGAAAAACCTATTGGTCTGTGGTAAAGTGAAGCTTTTAAAGTATTAGATGCAGTACTGCAGTAAATCACTAATGCATCAGTATAAAATGCAGCATGGCATTGGCGCCATCACGCTGAACTGCTACCACTGAAGACTACGCTGCTGACTGTCTGTGGTGTGTACACGGATACAGAGAGGCGCTCTGTGCCAATCACTCACAATACCACGAAGAACAAGGAGGCCAGTCTTCATGAAGGGAGACAGAAAGTACAGAGCAGCAGTGTTATGAAATCACCTCGGTATAGCAGAGGTATTACACCAGCTAGACGTAGGCCTCTATTTCACTACAGTACTTAACCGGCAGGTAGCCTAGCGCAGTGGTTCCCAAACTGTGGGGTAAGGGGTGTCCGCTGTAATAGTAGAATGCACAAGGTGCGGTTTAGAAATTGAGTAGTGTATCATCAGTTTTCCTCAGTCATTGTATAGTCATTGTATACCTTGGAGCGCTACTATGTCAGAAATGTCCAAAGATCAACTGCGCCATGTCGGCTAAAGATTTTTTAGCTAGGTTTTTTAGCACATAGATTTTGTTGTAATGTCTGAGTGACTCAAATAACACATGAATAAACATTAGACATGACCAAATGTGTAGAATTGCAGGAAATTAGCTTTAAAGCAACAAAAATGTTATCTTCGCTAACTAGAGGGGTGTGAACAGTTTGTGTCATGAATAGTGCTTGTACCCATAGAAATAGTGGTGGTGCGGGATGAACCCCCAATGTTAGGACCGGGGCCTGAGTAAAAAGTGAACCCCTAGCCTAGTGGTTGAGTTTTGGGCCAGTAACCGAAAGGTCGCTGGCAAGGTGGACAAATCTACCGTTCTGCCCTTGAGCAAGGCAGTCAACCCCCAACAACAACTGCTCCTGGACGCCGATGACAGGGATGTCGATTAAGGCAGCCCTCCCGCACCTCTCTGACTCTGAGGTTTGGGTTAAATGCGGAAGACACATTTCAGTTGAATGCATTCTGTTTTGCAAGTGACTAGGTATCCTCTTTCCCTTCCCCATCTGTGGGGAAAGGTTGATTTCAACACCAACCGCTCTCTCCTCACGACACCCACCTCTCTGGCAAGAGGACCCTCCCTCTAATATCATTGTCCTGATTCCTGCGTAGCATCACTCTCACCAGACCCTAATTGATGTTGACTGGTAATGCAGTGCAGCTGGGTGCTGCTCCCCACATTAGCATGTTGTTATCTGCTTGACTGTAGCTCACTACAGCGTGGTAGAGGAGGGAGGGAGGGAGAGGGTTTGAGTTGAGATGAAGCTCTGCTTTTTGACCAACCAGCCCACCGTGGTTCCCCCCCCCGCGTGTACAGCGCTGGCCCCTCTCTGGTCTGACCTCCATGCTGGGACTGTGTCCAATGTAGTCCAAGCCAGGACATGTGAATCAGGCCCAGAGATCTTTATCACAATAGAAGGTTCTGGTTAGGCTCAGTCACATGCCCTGGCTCTGTGTGTGTGATTAGGTATTGTTTCAGAGCAGCAATGAGGCTGCTGAGGTCAAAGTGCAATGAGAGAAGGATGGAAATCTATAATCATCTACCAGGACACCCTATTAACCTGGTGCCTGCCCCACAATGCATGCAAATCAGATTTATTTAAAGGATCCTAATGAGCATCTGGGAAGTGGCGTGTTGACTGCTACCACATAGTTTCTAAACCCAGAGGCCCAATATCACACGACTTCCGGGAACCCATGCGAAGCAGACTGGAGGCCAGACCAGGGTTTGAGAAGTGCAAAAGTATTCCTTAGTTGTTACTCGACAAAGTGACACGTTTTCATTTTTGTCAAAAACAACTTTATATCGAAGGAGTGCCTTTGATTTGATGGCCTGCACATCCACGCTAGACGACCACTAGACCTGATGACGTGTTTCTGCGCATTAACTTAGCTAGCCAATGTCGCCATGACATCGCCTACAAGCGTGATCTGGGATTTTTATTGGTTCATACTAAACCATCTTTGCTGCTACCATCTTTCAAACTCTGGCCCTGCTTGAATAGTTTGGAAATACATCCTTACCTCCTCCCTCCCTTGTAAAAGTAACCAATCTCACATGATTCATTAGTTAGTAGCATGTGAGGTCTCTACTACACGTCTTTTACCAATGCAGTCATTTCAGACCAGTGGTTTACCTGAAGACGAGGTACTGTAGGGAGGACCAATTTTTCAACCTTCACAAAGTATTCAGGGAGTACGCTCAGGTGTGCTGTTTTTAATCTTGTCCTCCTGCGATGTAACTTAATAAAGGCGTTTACATTTTTCAGTAAGACAGTGCCTTGGTTTTTTTTTAAAGTGTTTTGTGCTCAATACGCAACAACAGTGTTTTACAGTGTTTTACAGTGTTTTGCCTTGCAGTTTGTTGATCTATTTTCAACGTATTGGACCAAACCTCCTGACCTGTGTCTCTCTCGCTCTCAGTAGACTATGGCAGAGCAGGATCCCACCCCGGAACAGCTGGCCGCCATCGCAGCGGCCAACGAGGAAGCGGAGGGCGGGGTCAACTACAAGCCCCCCGCTCAGAAGAGTCTGCAGGAGATCCAGGAGCTGGACAAGGACGACGAGAGCCTGCGCAAGTACAAAGAGGCCCTGCTGGGGAACGCCGCCGCGGCTGCAGGTTTGTGTTGCTGCTCCAATTACACACGTTGTAGAGACACGCACACACTCTGCAGACACACTCATGTCATTTGGAAACACCAGCCCTGCAGACTGTTTCTCTCTCTCCCTCTCGACCTGATTAACAAACAAACCCACATCCACAATGCACATCTCGTGCAACCATCTTTGTTTATTTTCTTATAATTCCCTCCTACTTTCAAGTCCTTCAGCAGGCTTTGTTTTCAGGGATTTAATTGAATGAGTTTGCAAATACCATAAGAGAGGGTGGGAGAGGGCAACAGGCTGGCAGTCTTGGTGCTCAGTGGGTACAGCAGTGACAGAGTTACCCCCCCCCCCAGGCGGGTCAGTAGCTGACACCTGCAACAGTCTGTGAACTAGATACAGGCTGGCAAGATACAGGCTGCTGACTGGAAAGGAGGCCAAGCCACCTGGGCTTTAGTTAGAGCTGCGGTATCAAAGACTGAGATGAACCACTGATCGCTGGTAGAAATATTTTCACATTGTTTTATGTCTGATACTCCCATCTGTTGCAAATGTCATTATTCACAGTTGAACTGTTCTTCATGAACTGTTGTAGTTTTCTGCTTTAGCCTATTGACTTAGCCCCTTTGAGTTGATTGACGCACCGGTGCATAACAAAAAATCCCCATCAAAATCATTCCATTTAAGCTAGAGAGAAGTTTTTTTTTGCATTTGGATGCATCTCAATCCACCACATCCTCCGATGTCGTACTTCCGCATCTGAAAGTTGGCACAGCTTGAACAATGTTTGTCAGACCATGAGACATCTGGACAATGTCTTCTCATGTTAAATGTCTGTAGCGTCAGAACAGTTTGACCTAGATGACCACTCTTTCTTTTTTTTTAACTAGGCAAGTCAGTTAAGAACAAATTCTCATTTACAATGACTGCCTACCCCGGCCAAACCCTAACCCAGATGACGCTGGGCCAATTGTGCGACGCCCTATGGGACTCCCAATCACGGCCAGTTGTGTTACAGCCTGGAATCGAACCAAGGTCTGTAGTGACGTCTCTAGCACTGAGATGCAGTGCCTTAGACCGCTGCGCCATTCGGGAGCCATTGAAAGGGGAGATTACCCATTTTGTGTCACCGGTTTTAAAAACAAATGGAAGTATGAAGTATGTGCCTACCCATAAAAATGGTTAAATATGTAAAAAATATATATATTTCCAGAGTTTTAAAATATTTTTTTATCCATCTCCTAGATCTAGGACTGAAACTTTAAAACCTTATTTCTTATGATTTTGTTTTTGACTGACCTTTTTTCCAATCATGAATGTGTTATTCAATGCGTTTCTATGGGCTTTAGTATTAAAGGCCTAAATCAAACTTTTATTTAAAAAAAAATATTACCTAAAGGTGTCCTAAAATTCTAAATCAAATAGTTAAATGATCCATAGTATGAGCATCTTAACCCCACAATGTCTTAGACTCTAAAGAATTAAACATGCACTGCTTATAATAGTCAATGTTTTTTGTGTTAACATGAACTATTTTTACATTTTTCTACTTTGCTTTGTTTTTTTCCCTTTCTCCCAGTAGACCCCAACGCTCCCAATGTCCAGGTGACACGCTTGACCCTGATGTGTGAGACGGCGCCGCTGCCCCTGACCCTTGACCTACAGGGTGAGTAGAGCAGCACTGGTTGTACTGGTATTTAGAGGGCGTGTTTCAGAATACACAGAGGTGCACTTTTTGAGAAAAGGCTCCATATTGAAATACTTCTAATGTGTTTTCGTGTGAAAAGAAGCCTTTTTAGTGAGCACATGTAATATTTTCCATATGAATGTGTGAGGGTGGAACTAAAGCTTACCATTGGGGGGGACACAAGACATTGCCTCATAGTAGACGCAATTGTGCATAGTAGCCGCAACACCTGGCCACCTATGGTTTACAAACAAATGTTTTCCAGTAGACATATTCCATGGGCCATTCCTAATGGATTGGTTTTATTATTCAAGTTAATGAGGCATTTCTTCTGCTGGTTTGAGACTCTTCTGCCCTCATATGGCCTGTAGAGCTACCTACAGGGAAGAAACCAGGGCCATAGAGCTGAACTCACATACAGGGAAGTGCCATCTAGTGGACACTATAATAGCAGGCTACAACCCTGTTGGAACACTTAGAAAATCCTGCCTTTGTGCTCGCATTTTTAAAGATGCTGAATCACTGATCTGACACCTTTCACCCATCCAGTCTAACACAATTACTTCCAGGGGAGAACTTTGTACATTACATATATTGGAACAAAATGATAGACTCCTCCTGCATTCACTCTGCCTGAGGGTCTCTGACATTCTCTTTCTGTGGTCTGGCCACCTCTTTCTCTCTGCTCAACCTCCTCAGGAGACCTGGAGTCCTTTAAGAAACAGTCCTTTGTCCTGAAGGAAGGCGTGGAGTACAAGATAAAGATCAGCTTCAAGGTGAATGAGTCTGGCCTTTTTTCTAACATGACCAGTGTCAGCTTGGCCACTATCAAGCTATTTTGGACATTGAAATTCAATTGTAAGCTGAATACACACCATGTCCCATCATGAAAGGGATGCTGTCTTATCCGAAAGGTGGATGTGTAAAGAGGATGTGACCTCATCACTGACTGTTGTCTCTGTTTGCAGGTCAACAAGGAGATTGTGTCGGGGCTGAAGTATGCCCAGCAGACCTACAGGAAAGGAGTCAAGGGTAAGTTCTGCTGTTTCATTTTCTTGCTCTGTCTACTGTCAGGATTTGAGAAGGCCAGATAAGGTTAAGCAATATAGTGTACCTTCCATCTAGAGGACAACATGGGGATATGACCATATTGCTTATACTTATCCAATTATCTCAGATGTCCACAACAAGTGCATCGGAGACAGGGGTTAGGGATGTATCTGGGATTGGATGTTGGGAGTGGCTTGGTCAACTCAGGTGACTGTATTCGCCTGTGCACAGTAAATAGCTCAAGTTAGTAGATGAGGTATTTACATTGGCATTCCTAGACGGTCATTAAATGACTTGTTAATAGTTCCGGAGTGGCCATAGTATTTGTATTTGATGACGCAGAGAAGTTTTTGTCAACAGGCAACTTTGGAAAATAAATCTAAGTCCCTCTCTTTTCTCTCTCTCTGTGTAGTTGACAAGTCAGACTACATGGTGGGGAGCTACGGGCCGCGGCCGGCAGAGTACGAGTTCCTGACTCCTCTGGAGGAGGCCCCTAAAGGCATGCTGGCCCGCGGCACCTACAACATCAAGTCCAAGTTCACCGATGACGATAAGCACGACCACCTCTCCTGGGAGTGGAACCTTAACATCAAGAAAGAGTGGAAAGACTGAGTCCCAGTCAACTTAATTCTTCCCCCTCTTCTTATTCCCCCTCCATTATTTTGAATTCATAAATGTGATAAGTAATTAAGGCAAATTCCTCTCTCGTCCGCCCCAATCCCTGCAGTAGTTTCATTCCAATCACGTTGTCATGCCATTCACCCCACCCCCCCACCCCCCACACACTCCTTGTGATGCTGAGTATTGAATATGTGGAGAAAGCAAATCATGTGCACAATCATGAATTTGTTTTGGTTAGCTTGTATATAAACTTTTTTTTTAATGAAAGATTGATTTGTTAATGCTCTTGATATGGATGTCAATCAACTGTGTGAATTCCATCCTTTACCCTTCATCCCCTCTTTACCCTTCATCCCCTCTTTACCCCCCTTCCTGCTGATTTGTTTTATACAACCATGATCTGCCTTGTAAAGGTGTTGCTGTGTGTTAAAGGCTGTGGTAGGTCCACACTCTGTACTCTTTGTTGGGGATGTTGCCCTCTGTCAGTGGAAAGCCTTTGAGCAGATTATATGTACCAGAGTCCACACAATTAGTTTATTCTGGAACTAGTGTGAATTCCTAACCGTTAAGAGGTGGCATGAACAGCACTTACCGGCAGTCCACCAGAGGCACTGTGACCACCTGCTGAAGGTGCAAGTGTGCCTCTTCCTGGTCAGGGTTTTCACCTCCCTACCTAGTTCATTCAGTAGCCATGTGGCCTTAAAGAGGATTCCCGTAGAACTAACAATGAAGGAAATGATCACAAAGAGCCATTTGCCTTTAGAACAGAACTGTCAGATTGTTACGAGAGCCTCCTACAGGGTTTGAGTAAAAGAGTTTTAGGCTGAGTGCAGGTGCGAACAGATGATCAGACCATTGAGATGCTTGTACCTTCTTTCCAGATTAGCCAGTAGAAGTAGACCATGAAAGTGAACAGCAGCCATCTCTGCTCCCTTCTCTCCTCACGGCATCAGGTGGTCTCAGTGCAGACTAAGAAATGAGCTCCTTGTCAAATGCCCTCGAAGCAGACCTTGAGGCCTTCTTCCAGTCACTAACTCCATTACAGTAGCGTCTCATATGGGGCCTTGCTGGTGGCCCTTGTGAGCAGAGAGAAATGTCACACAAGGGTTGTTAATCTGCTCACCTTGAGTATGAATCAACTCCAGGATTACCAGAACTGGCTGTGCCTCTAGCCTTTACAACCACCAGCTGCTCTCTGCTAAGGTCTGTTGACTTTCAGAATGGGAGCTCAACATCAAATAGTTATTTGAACCTGATGTTTTAGGTCAGGTCTAACTTGTGGACAGACCCAGAGTTTGAAGTAGAACGAGAACAGCCAAGACCTCTTACTACTACATAACAGTGTTATATTTTTCTACACTCCATTTTTCAACGTCATAACCTGTGATGTCGGGCTCGGGCTTTGTTTGGTTTCAATGGATCGTTGTTTCAGTATGGTTTTGATTCTTTATATCTACTCCTCTGTGCCACCTGGAGAACACTGTTCACCTGTCACATGAAAGTCTTCAGACTGGAGGTCCCGGTGTCTTTTTAATCAATAAAGTCATGTTACTTTTTACACGGTTCTGTTATTGATCCAGCTCTAAAGTACAATGTTCTATAAACCATCTTTACCCTTCTATCAGGCTCCATCTAACACACCAGCAACCGTTCTCATTGAACAGAACCATGTTAGACATTTAGATGATCGTCTACAAATGCATAGAAAACCCATCTCACATGACGTTTGTACACAATGAAGAGCAGAAGAGAACACGGAAAATATTAAAAAGCCAAAGTACTGATAAGAGGGCAGCTAGAGCCCCTTGTGCACTTGAAATAAGCAGTCCAGAAAACAAGGAGTCATGGAGATGTACCCATGGTGCTTAGAGAGCACAGTTACAGTAGCTTAGTCAAGTGTGGTTGAGAGTTCCATTTCTATGCAGTGCATCATCAGGAGGTCCTCAGTTCTCTAGCTTGGACAACCTAATTTACAAAGGTAAATTCACAGTTTACATACAGTATTTATTTTAGAACAAGTTACTACCTTGAGTACCATGGGCTCCCTCAATTGAAGTCTACTGGCTTCAAAACCAATGTATATGTTGGATAGATGCATACGTAAAGCCTAAGATGTTAAGGCAACAGTGTTACTGAGATCAGGAATATTTAACTACATTGTATTTGAAAACATTTTATGAATAGCTCTGCACATATTATTCATTGTCAGTCATCAAAAACATTAAATAGCAATTATTTATACATTTTAAATAAAATTAGTGCAGTCTCAGTATACACGCTCAGTCATTTAAACATGGTACCGGATTGTCTTGAACAAAGACAGGGCAAACAGATTTTAGTGCACAACTAGGTTGTCAAATTATCTTAAATTAGGTCAATAATCAAGGCATTTCATCTACCCAGATGATGAATGTCATCAGCTGTACAATTCATTCATATTGGGATGGATAAAACGTGTCAGTGTCCAGAGAGATGGGTGAAACGTGTCAGTGTCCAGAGAGATGGATAAAACGTGTCAGTGTCCAGAGAGATGGATAAAACGTGGCAGTGTCCAGAGAGATGGATAAAACGTGGCAGTATCCAGAGAGATGGATAAAACGTGGCAGTATCCAGAGAGATGGATAAAACGTGGCAGTATCCAGAGAGATGGATAAAACATGGCAGTATCCAGAGATGGATAAAACGTGGCAGTATCCAGAGAGATGGATAAAACAGCTGAGGGGATCATCCACAGTAGATTGTATCATTTCCCCAGTGCAGAAGTACAGGTAACCTGTCATCAAGTGACCACTTTGAACAAACAGTCAAACAAAGAGAAACTAATTCTGAAAGAAAATCTGTGGCTTTTGTACCCATTGTTTTCAGTGCATGTTCAGTAGTATCAGGAGAGGTCATGTTCACTAGTATCACAAAAGCAGCTCATTTGTCTTTGGACTTTCTTCCCTTAGGACTTCCAACCCGTGGGGTCTTCCTACCCTTGGGGACTCCCTTGGTGGAGTTCACTTCACTCTTGGTCTTCTGCAGGCGGGAGAAGATCTCTTTGAACAGGGCCTTGTACTCTGGGGTGTTCTGGCCCAGCCTCTTGTCCACCTGGTCTACCTGCCGGCTGATGCCCTCCAGGGCCTCTGGGGTGGAGGGGGTCTGGGGCGGGGTGGGGGGTGCAGCAGCCATGGCTGAGGGGCCGGGGGTGGCCATGCTGTAGTCCTTCATGGAGGGGTCTCTGGAGACAGGGCGTGACGTCTGCACCCCCGCGTGGCACATGCCCTCCTCGTGGCGCCGGCACTTCCCCAGCAGCTCCTCGTATTTCTCCAGCAGGGCGTGGTACTGCTCGTCCACTTCCCTCAGGATGGACATGCCCCGCTTGCGCACGCCGTTGGCGTGGATTGCGTAGCTGCCCTGTCGCCTGCCAGAGGCGTCGCAGGCCGAGATGGCGTTGAGCGCTGTGTCGCTGCAGCTCTTCCTCACGGGGCCTCCCTGCTGCCCCCCTCCTCCTGTCCCCCCGGACTCCCCTGTCCCCTCCCCTCCCTCCTTTTGCCCCGGTCCCTCCTCGGGTGTGTCGGTCTCAGGGGCATTGTTGAGCAGGGTCTGCTCCAGACCCTCATCCAACAGACAGACCCGGGACCTCCTCAGCTGCTGCATCTCCTGTAGCTCCGCCTCCAGCTCCTGCACTCGCAGCTGGCAGCCCTCAGCACCCAGGAGGCGTTGTTCCATAAGCTCAAACTCCTGCAGCACAGCTGTGCACTCCCTCTCTGCCCCCTCCCTCCGGCCCCGTTCTGCCACCATGGCGGACCTCAGGGAGGAGACCACACCTTTTAGACGCTCGTTCTCCTCGTCCAGCGGCCGGCGCTCACGCTCAGACACCAGGTCCACACTGCCGGGGTTGGCCACCAGGAAGCCATCCTCATACCTGTAGAGCGATACAGCACACAGAGGAGCACAAGGATACAGCAGAGAGATTGCATTCTTATGTAATCTGAACACCATACATTCAGGTCATTTGTCAAATGTACTCAGCATATTTTCACATACAGTACTTTGGACTTTTGAAAGAGAGACTACATAGAGCATTGCTCTTTACTGTACTTTGGTGCAGTGCAGAGTTCTTTAAGGCAGGGGAAGGAGTGGACAGTCTTGCGTCGCTCCCGCTCCTCTCTGTGGTTCCTCAGCTCCTCTAGTGTACGTAGTTCCTCCACACGAGCTGTCATGGTATCCACCTGAGCCTGCAGTGTCTCCATGGTACCCGTCAACCTGTAAGCGCACGCACACACACACGAAAGTGGACTAAATCTTATTTACATCACAACATAATGTACAACACTGTACCGTGACTATACTGAACCTGTGTTACAAAAACAAAGGTGAGACGCATTCATTTACTGTGAACAGTAGGAACCATTCAAGAACTAAGCTTGTTAACACTTAAACGAAATATTTCTTACAAATCCTTGGTATAAACACAGTGAAGAAAGAGGTCATGGTACAGTCTTACATAGAGTGAATGTTCATATTGTAGATCATAGCAGTGAGAACAACTCGGGAGAGTATTAACCCTCACCTGTCTATCTTCTGCTGCGAGGCCTTGCTCTCTATAACCAGTTTCTCATTGGTGATCTCCAGCTCTCTGGCCATCACGTCTAGCTGCTCGTAGACCTTGGCATGCTGCTCGTTCATCTCCCTCAGCATCTCCAGCTGCTTGGACAGGTACTGCAGGGGGAATAGACATGTGAATGAAGACATGGACCTTACAGGGAGACAATCTAAAGAGTCTAAAATGGATATAAAATAACTGGACATCTATAGGTTACATCAGTGCAGATGGAGAGGAGGAGAGGAAGCTGTTTTAGACTACTGAGACACGCCCAATGCAAGAGACTGCTGTAAAAAGTGTTTTTAAATCAGTCACATAGATATGACAGTATTCCATGATGGTTAAGCAAAATAGCAGGCAGCTTTGTTGTTGCCTAATAAGGAGGCCAGTCTTTGTTGTCTAATGAGGTGGCAGATCTAGCTCAGAGTCAGTGGGTTCCCCTCTCCCACACTAAGGAAACACACACTCGCTATCCCTCTCTTATGCAGCTGCACTCTGCTCCACTCCTATCAGAGCTCTGCAGGGTTTAATTGGCTTGATGGCGCATCAATGAGAATGTAATTGTGCTAGCCTAGAGAGAAGAGCCACTTTGCAGGACCATGAAGTGCACTGTCAGTAGTTTAAAACCCACATACTCCAGCTAACACACCAGTCCGGTGCCATGCTTGACAATATGGCCTCTCAGCAATTCAACATTTAATTGTATTTTTACATTTCAGTCATTTAGCAGACGCTATTATCCAGAGCAACTTACAGTTAGTACATTAATCTTCAGATAGCTAGGTGGGACAACCACAATAAGGCATAGAAAGTAAATGTTTCCTCAATAAAGTAGCTATCTGTAGAGTCAGAGCTAGAAAGGGGGGAGGGGCCAAGTGCTGGTTCAGTTTATTTTGGGGGGTCAAGGTGATGAGGAGGATTATTTAAGATACGGTTTGAAGAGGTAGGGCAGGGCACTTTGCAGGATCATTCATGACATCAGCATCAATCATGACATGTACACACACTCACACATAGTTAGTGAAAGTGGTAATGATGCTATACCTCGATCTCCTGCACCTGTTCCTCATTGTTGATGTACATCTGTTGTAGGGAGTCCTCCAGCTCCTTGTTGCGCTCCAAAAGGGTCTTCCCCAGCTCAGCTGCCAGGTGCAGATCTGTGAGGGGACAGAGAAGAGGTCGAGAGAGTACTGGTCTGGATACAGAAAAACTATTTTAACTCTTTCATTCACATTTCATCCACCAGTAATATTGTCAGTTGCTGCATTAGCCCAGCTCAGTTAAAGTGTTGCATTAGATCATTATGGAATGTTTTAACTCCATTAATGCAATGCTTTCTGGCTTTCCTTAAAGTGATGAATTTAAGACTTCGCCCCCTCATTTCAAATTCAATCAGAACGAGCAATAGAGAAAATCCCCTCATTCAATTCCAATGCTGGAGTAAAGAAAAAAATAATCCTCCATCTTCTCTTATTAAGACCAGCTTCTGTGATCTCTGCCAAGATGAGCTCAAGAAAATGGAGTCTGACTGCAGGGGAAAGGAGGAGGATAAGGGAGAAAACCTAGTTAGCACAGGCTCTGTCTGGATTACACAGGGCAAAACACCAATACAGGTCATCTCAGAACTTGTTTACCATTACTCCTGGTCAGAATGACAGAGATATCCTTCTTAGTTCGTATTACCCCACTCCAAAAAGAAGAGCGGCTGTACAGTCTGTACATACAAGCGTAAAGGTTTTAGCTGCACCAATTGGTACACATACATCTTTATTGTCACAACAAGTTTGGTTTCTGGGGAAAATGTTAAACAATCAACTCCAGCACATCTTTGCTCTCAATCTGCTTTGACAGACATTTCCACAAATAAACACACATACAAACATGATCCCATTTTAGACCTGGGAGGGATAAGGGCAGCGAGTCACTTGGTTTCCACCAGCAGCTTGATGGATCCATTATTCATCGGGTGCTGCAGTGACGAGGCCTACTTGGACTGAGAGTAAGGATGAAAGGGTAGCTGTGCTGGCTCCTGGCTCCAACATGCCTGCCCCACTACTCAGAGCCCATGACAGTACAGTGGGAGGAGGAGAGGGGGTGTTAAACTGAGAACAATTGACCCTCGATTACAGAACATGAATGCAGCATTTTAAATCAGCACAGTGCATGGTGTCAGCACTAACAGGAACACAACAGAGGGGAACACCATGCTGCTGCACAGTACACATCTAAGGAACATGAGTTGAATTATAGTATGGCTGTCTGGAGCAGTAGCTGTGTGTGTGCGCGCATGTGCATCAGAGATAATACAATGAATGGCAACAGGAGTTAACAATTCAAAAGGGACAGAGGCAGAGGACAAGAGGCCCGTCTTCAACACGTACAGTACCAGTCAAAAGTTTGGACGCCTACTCATTCAAGGGTTTTTCTTTATTTTTACTATTTTCTACATTGTAGAATAATAGTGAAGACATCAAAACTATGAAATAACACATTTGGAATCATGTAATAGCCAAAAAAAAAAAAGTGTTAAATCAAAATATATTTTATATTTGAGATTCTTTATTGTAACCACCCTTGATGACAGCTTTGCACTCTTGGCATTCCCTCAACCAGCTTCATGAGGTAGTCACCTGGAATGAATTTCAATTAACAGGTGTCCCTTGTTAAAAGTTAATTTGTGGAATTTCTTTCCTTCTTAATGTGTTTGAGCCTATCAGTTGTGTTGTGACAAGGTAGGGGTGGTATACAGAAGATAGCCTTACTTGGTAAAAGACCAAGTCCATATTATGACAAGAACATCTCAAATAAGCAAAGAGAAATGAGAGTCCATCGTTAATTTAAGGCATGAAGGTCAATAAATATGGAAAATTAAGAAGTTTGAAAGTTTCTTCAAGTGCAGTCAAAAAAAACATATGATATAAAACTAGCTCTCATGAGGACTGCCACAGGAAAGGAAGACCCAGAGTTACCTCTGCTGCAAAGGATAAATTCATTAGAGTTAACTGCGCACCAGATTGCAGCCCAAATAATTGCTTCAGAGTTCAAGTAACAGACACATCTCAACATCAACTATTCAGAGTAGACTGCGAGAATCAGGCCTTCATGGTCAAATTGCTGCAAAGAAACTACTACTAAAGGACACCAATAAGAAGAAGAGGGTTGCTTGGGCCAAGAAACAAAAGAAATGGACAGTAGACCAGTGAAAATCTGTCCTTTGGTCTGATGAGTCCAAATTTGAGATTTTTGATTCCAACCGATGTGTCTTTGTGTGACGCAGAGTAGGTGAACGGATGATCTCCTCATGTGTGGTTCCCACCATGAAGCATGAAGGAGTGGTAATGGTGCTTTGCTGGTGACACGGTCAGTGATTTATTTAGAATTCAAAGCACACTTAACCAGCATGACTACAGCGATACGCCATCCCATCTGGTTTGCACTTAGTGGGACTATAATTTGTTTTTCAACAGGACAATGATCCAAAACACACATTCAGGCTGTGTAAGGGCTATTTGACCAAGAAGGAGAATGATGGAGTTCTGCATCATATGACCTGGCCTCCACAATTACCCGACCTCAACCCAATTGAGTTGGTTTGGGATGAGTTGGACAGCAGAGTGAAGGAAAAGCAGCCAACAAGTGCTCAGCATATGTGGGAACTCCTTCAAGACTGTTGGAAAAGCATTCCAGGTGAAGCTGGTTGAGAGAATGCCATGTGTGCAAAGCTGTCAAGGCAAAGGGTGGCTACTTTGAAGAATCTCAAATATATTTTGATTTGTTTAACACTTTTGGTCACTACGTGATTCCATATTTGTTATTTCATAGTTTTGATGTCTTCACTATTATTCTATAATGTAGAAAATAGTAAAAAATAAAGAAAACCCTTGAATGAGTAGGTGTCTCCAAACTTTTGACTGGTACTGTAGCTAAAAATGTAATTAGCTCATCTGTAGGCTACCATATCTTCCTGTTTTAACACAATGGACAGACCATTAGAGAGAACTAGAAGAGTGATAAGGGTCTGTATTATAAACAGTACCAGCTCTTGTGTGTGAGACAATAGAGCGAGCATTCCAAATAAATCACTACAACACAGACGCTACGTGACCAACACAAAAGTGCCTGGTACACATTGTCTTAAGCTTAAAAGTTATGTAATCTTATGGTTGTGCCTTAATCAAAACGCTGCCACACAATGGTTGTTTGTGCTGGCAAACGGATAAGAATCAGAGTTTGCTGAGAGGGTAAGAGATATCCCGGTAAATAAGAGAAATCATGTACCCACTTCATTGAATACAAGTGAATAACATAAGAGTTGTAACAGGACAAAGCAATGACACTTTGAAACTGACATCTCCCCATGGCAACCTTGGCACACACACAGCTCATGTGCACTGCAGCCTTCTGCACGTGTGGCTATGCATCATCCTTATGCCCTCGGATGTGTATAACTCATATAGCATCATGGAAGCACATCACAACCACACTGCACCAGCTGCTACAACTATGACATCATACCCTACCACCTGGACAGACAGGATACACATGTTGAGCTGATGATTATGACCACTGAGTGCAATAGGTGAGCAGACCTGAATACAGATCACTTCCATAATAATCACATATTCACTCTGTGTGAAAGTGAGTGGAAATAGACCATAGCAAATACAATATGACCCCTTTTTATTTATCCGTTATTTTACCAGGTAAGTTAACTGAGAACACGTTCTTATTTGCAGCAACGACCTGGGGAATAGTTAAAGGGGAGAGATGAATGAGCCAATTTAAACTGGGGATTATTAGGTGACAGTGATGGTTTGAGGGCCAGATTGGGAATTTAGCCAGGACACCGGGGTTAACACCCCTACTCTTACGATAAGTGCCATGGGATCTTTAATGACCTCAGAGAGTCAGGACACCCGTTTAACGTCCCATCCGAAAGACAGCACCCTACACAGGGCAGTGTCACTGCCCTGGGGAATTGGGATATTCTTTTAGAGCAGAGGAAAGAGTGCCTCCTACTGGCCCTCCAACACCACTTCCAGCAGCATCTGGTCTCCCATCCAGGAACTGACCAGGACCAACCCTGCTTAGCTTCAGAAGCAAGCCAGCAGTGGTATGCAGGGTGTTATGCTGCTGGCTGTCTTAGCATGCTGTTCCCTAGGTTGGAACAGCATGCTAAAACTGTACTATTACAATTTTACATGCCATGTCGCCTCAAATCCCTCTAACCCCCAGGCTGAAATCTCTGATCCCAGCCTGAGAGGCCATGTCTGAGGCCCCCCTAAACAGATCATCCAGCTGGGCTTAATGCTCCGACTCTCCATTTTGGAAAACGCTGTGAGATGAGATCGAGCCTGCTGCTGGCTGCAGAACAGCAGGACCCACCTGGTTCCCAAACCCTGACCAGGGAAACACTGATGAGACGCAAAGCTACTTTTGTTCTCTGGGTCATCAGTCAATGGGGTGATGTGGAGGATGAGGGCTGGGGGAGGACAAATACTGTACCTCATCCCACCATCTGGAACTCACACCGCCTACTATCCTAATATACCAACCTTACCCTTTACAATGACTGATTGCTAGGAAAATACAGCTTTGACCTATATTATAACTGGTGGGGACATTTAAAATGCTAAAACAATAGCTTCTTTCCCGTTCTGTTTCGAAATATGGGGATAAGACCAGAGGTGGGAGACACTGCTCTGCCAGATCAATACACAGGGAGTGAGAGCAGAGACTACACAGGCCCTCATCTATGTCTATCTAGCCATTAGTGGAGGAAGAGACAGACGATTGGGGTTCAATTGAGTTAACTAAATCAAACAGTTGAGGAAGAGATACAAAGGGGTGTGTTACTCTATAGGAGGGATGTATTATCAGACTAAGCCCTGGGTGAATGGAAAAGTTTGTGTGTATTATGTGCCTTTTCAACAAGCATCTCCAAACAGATTCTTTGGGAGCATCTCCATTGTTGATCCCTATGATTTATCAGAGCACAGACATGAGGTTAGTAAATGTCCTGTGTCTTCAGTCTAGACAGTAATAAAAAAAAACTATTAAAAAACAGAACTGACATTTTCCTCACTCAGAGATTGCAATTGCACAGGATCTTTGTTCAAAATTCCACAGAATCCTGCGAATGTCAACAAATTGTCTCCCTGAATATCCCACTTGTTTTAAATCATCTCTCAGTCTGTCAGCCTGATGTCAGGCTCCATCACCTAATACCTCACCAGCACATCCCCATGCAAGAGAGAACCACAACTCAGCATTTTGGTGACTTGAGGAAAATAACCGAGGACAGAGGGTTGGCACGTGACCATTCAGCATATATGATGTGAGAGATGGAGGGTGAAGTCAGACAGACAGCAGGGTTATTCTGAGAACACTGCACGTCACTGACAAGATCAGAATAATTGGCAAAGAGCTCAATAATGGATAAAGGGGAAGTCTAGAGCAGTGACTATACACAGAGGTGGAAATGAGAGAAATGGAAGTAGGCCTGTGTGTGTCAGAGAGCAACACACACACACACACACACACACACACACACACACACACAGGAGAGAATAACAGTGTAACATGGTCTGACAGGTGAAACCTGCAGCAGAATTTCGATGGATCCCACGCCTCATTCTCAAATGTATGGGACTTGGGGTGTGGGGTACGTCTTTAAAGTGCATGAGCGCAATCAGAAAATGTCAGTTTGATCATATCAAGGATAATATAGACAATGAAGACAGTAGTCCGTTCCAGACACGCACGCTTGTATATCGAGCTAAAATTGCAGAACATGTCATATATTCTTCAAATGAACAATGTCAATAATATTGTCTTCTTTTCTTGAGGGGTCAATTAGCATCCTTTGATACATCTTCAGGTTGTTGCATTAAATGAGTGATGAGGTCGGTAGCCAGCATCAGCTGCTTTTTGCTGGGAATGTTTTTATTGTATCGGAATGATTCGCATACAAGGCTAAAACAAAACCTGCAACAAATATAACCACAACCGCCACAAAGTAACAACAATGGTGTGTCAGTCTACTCACCCTGCTCCAAATCCCGTTGGTCGTACCATGGCTCATCTTCCTCCGTAACAAACTCCTCCATCCTGACTGCACGAAGCATCGATGCTCGGTCTATCGTTGTGGCTGTTCACCGTGCGCTCTGTAACGTCTCTGACCGCTCGCCCGGAAGCATGCCTCGTATGATCAAGAAATCTCGAACAGCGCAGCCTCCCAAACCGTAACCCATTTCACTAGGAAAGCCGCGGGCGCACCTGCCCCCAACATTCTGCAATGAACCATTCGAATGTGACAGATGCATCAATTTACCGCACCTGACACTAAATTAATATCTCAAGGCCGACAAATGCACGCACAAACTGAACACTGTAACCAAGTCCCTATATGCAACGACAGCACGTTCGGCCTACAATAAAAAGAGAATAACGTAGGAAATAATTGTACAATATTGAGACGTGTGACACTGGCAAATGCCACTCATAATTCCCCCCGCCATTGTGATTTACGTAGGCCTCCAGCTGTTGTTACAAGCCCCCACTCACTCGTGCTTTGCACCGATATCTCCCCAGATCCATGCTGCAACGATCCCCAACCCCATTCCCTATACAGGGGAAGATGCTGCTCCATAAAACAGCCTTTCCACTTAATCTAATTGTATACAGCCCATGAGCCATTTAGTACCAGCCACTAGACATTCAGTGTTAGAGATTTTATTGTAAACAGGTCTCACATGGAGCAATAGTGTGTGAAGGCTGTTTTTTTTGGATACATTTCTGTGATGGCTGGGAGTTTTTCCCCATTGGTGCATCAAGTGCTCTTTGGATTCCATCATGTTTGAAATGACTGACTGTTTGAAAAGGCACCCACCCGGTCACCAACCTGCACAGGCAGAGGTGGCCAGCTCTGATCTTTTTAGACAAGATAACTTTGTACCATATGGGCAAGAGAAAAAACAAATTCATATTTTGGAGGATTCCTCAGGATAAACAAAAGTTCTCATTGAGAATCTCATGAAAACAACTAATAACAAACTAACAAAAAAAATACATGAAATTACAGCTCCTAAATCAATCAAGGATAGAGTGTGGTTGTTACACATCCAGCTGGCTGTCCTCTTTAGTCAGGCAGAATGACAGACCAGGTAGCAGCAGGGTTTGGCCTGGTATAGCCATAGCAGCCATGTCCTAATCACATGGTGCTAACATCAAACAAAGAGCCACCTCTGTTCGGCGTTGAGCATGGATGACTACTTGTTCCATAGCAGCACCAGCAGACGTGCTGTATACAGTACATGTTTAATAGCAGCCACTACAGCGGCTCTCCAAGCCACGACAGCACGAGCCTGGAGTTGACACAGCATAGCAGCATATTATCTCTGAAACAGCTCAGTATCTTGGCCTGGGAGAGATGTGAGGGAGGGAATCAGTTGGAGAGAGAGAGAGTGGATGAAGGGATCAGACCCCCAGGTTGTTATCTTCCTCCACCTTTCTGTTCATAGTCCCGCCTCCTCTCATCCCTCTGTGTTCAGCGGTCTCAGTGCTGTGTGGTCCCTTCAGGTGCTTCCAGTCTGCTTCACTCTCACAGTGCTTCACACCGCTGAAGAACTTCTATATCAGATTCCTGGCCTGCATTTTCACTGTGGACACAAATATAGTTCATTATTAGAAAAGGCAGCTTGCGCTAGTGCGCACACACAATGTTTGTCTTCCTCACCTTGACCTCCTCCCCTACTCCTCCCCTCTGCTAGTAGATGAGACAAGTAGCAGGCAAATGACTTGAACAGCTCCTACAACAAGGAAGATTTCACATTTGGAATACTACAATTTGAAAAAGTGACAAATGAAGAACTAAATATCTCAATCACAGCTTATGCCCCTTCCCTCTCTCCCTCAACTTGGTGGCAAACTTGCCCTGGTATAGAAAGGGTCTAGACAGCGCACCACAATGTCAGCCACCTCCTTCAGAGACACAGGCTTGGGGGCTTTGCTTGGGCTCCCTTGCTCCAGTACAGTCTCCTGGACTTTGGGGTTAAAGGTCACCTTCTTCCTGCTGTCCTGTAGGGGGCAGCTACGTTTGGCTGGGGGGAGGGTCTCCCTCTCTTCACTGTCCTCACATAGCTGACACACACACACACACACAGAGAACATGTGGTAGTAGATGTTAACAATGATGTCATCATTACATTACTGTTAAAAAACATGGACGACACAATAAGACTGTTGTGGCAATATAATATTGATCTCCATACCCTTTGTTTTAGCAATGATTTAGCCTTGTTTTCATGTGCATTTTGCCTGTGAATAAGACAAAGGAGTTTAGAGAGAGCGAGGCGCAAAACAGAATAAACCAGTCAAAGACTATCTACAACTTCCGAGGGACATCTTACACTGTGATAGAGTCCAGTTTAGCTTCCTCTTTAACCTCCTCCTCATCATTATCCAAGTTGTTGATTTCTGTGGGGATGGTGTCCATAGGGATAGTTTCAATGGGGATGGTTTCCGTGGGGATGATTTCCATGGGACTAGTGTCCATAGGGATGGTATCCATGGAGACAGTAGCAGGGGAGTGACTGGGGTGGTATTGAAAAGGCCTGAGATGACACATCATTGGTTCTTATCCCCACCTCTAGACTCTTTTCAATTGGTTTCTTCCCAAAGTACTGGGTAATGTAGCAGGAGTTCTTAGCAGCCTCCGCTAGCTTCTGCTTCTTGCTCAGGGCCTTGCCTCCTGTCTTGGTGGGACTGTTCAGGAAGGCAGAGACTGCACTGGCTTTAGCTCTGATGGAGGAGCTGATGGTTGGTGCTGTATCTCCAGTCTTTGTCTCCTTCCTCTCCAACCTCTCCTCCTCACCGGCTGACTCTCCAGACCCAGCCAGGCAGTCAGGGCCCCCGCTCCCTGTCCCCCCTGTTTGCCCCTGGACCTGTAGTGGAGCCCTCACAGTTAGAGGCCCTCAGCAGCTCACTGGTAGTCTGGAAGGGGTTGGGGGAGCCCCTCAGACCTGCTCCTATTCTCTTCCGCTTTAGCTGGTGGAGAGAAGGAGACACAGAAGGAAGGATGTTTAGTTACTAATAGAACCCAGATGAGGCTGACTCACAATAACACTGACCGCATCATGTTACTAAATGGGCTGAGGCAGTCTCAATGCATTAGCCAGTAGATACATATTTAGTCATTATTGCTGCTTATAAAGGAGCACTACAGTATTTTCTAAGACGAAGTAAAAGCAGAGTCCTCTGTGTGCTGTGGTGTTGGGCCTTACTGAGTAGATCTGTGAGGCAGGCGTGAAGCCCTGCTGCTCCTCAGTCAAGGAGGAAGAGGAGGAGGCTGCTTCGTCATTGGATTCAGCCTTTATCTCTGTGGATTCCCCTTCTCCTTGTCCTCCTCCTCCTGCAGAGGCAACCCCTCCCTTCTTCATCTCTGATGCCTTTAGGAACAAAAGATAAGTTAGATGAGTGAAAGAATAACTTCAAAAGAATAGCTTCCATAGGACTCGATACATAAAGTGACTTTAGTGTTGTACAATAAACCAGACAGTAGTCAGGAGCTACTTACTCTCTTCAGGACAGCTGCTTTGTACAGGTTGGAAGACTTGGTGATCTTCAAGACCTCATGTTCAATATCCCCTGCCAAGGAGAGTGTGTCAGATCTGGGTGAGGTGCAGGGGGGGGGGGGAAGGCAAAGAAAGAAATCCAAGTGTCAGTTCAGCTGTCCCAGTGGCATCAGTGACTTGGCATTCTAGGTGCATGTGGTTAGTAGTGACTGGTACCTGTGTGTGTGCTGCTGCCACCTGGTGGTTGTTCAGAGCCTCCTGTAACAGGGCCCCCGGGCCTAGAATTGATGCACACATTTGGCACACACTCTCCTCAAAACTAGATCTTTTTTTAAAGGCAAGTGAAGAAGTATTCATTTGATTTCATCCTCTATTTAAAAGGAAAGTGTCATTGAGATTTAAAGCATGTCTTTACAAGGGAGAACTGGTCAGTAGCAGCTCCAGAATAAAATCAACACTATACATACATTTATTTAAACTTTTTGAAATCATGACATACAATCAGTCAGACACCGCTAAAAAAAATACAAATGAGGCTAAGTTTTTCCTTGAAAATGGCTATTCTTGTAATACATGTATGAACCACAGTGGTAGTACGATCCCCTTTCTGTTCCCTCGATCTGCAAACAGAGATGTTCAGTGCTCTGTATATTTCATCACAAATTGAGAGTGGGACCCGGGATAAGCCAGCATCTTGTTGGGTGAACGATTTAAAGCAGAATTTAATTATGGATGAATAAATAAATAGTTTCTAACGAGCTCATGATGGTGGAGACACTGAATACACAAGGACATGTGCATTAAACATCAAAAACATGTGAGTGTGCATATTGCTTTGCACGTAGGTGAGCATGCATGTGAGCATGCGCGTGTGAGAGACGTTTCCATACTAGAGCTGTACCTTGACAGTGAGCCTGGGGATTTTCTGGCTGCTGGCCTCCCTGAGTGGGCAGTTATCATCTGCAGACACAGTTGAACACAATATCCAAACCCATTCAGTCACATAACAGTATTATTAGCCAGTCACTTTGCTTGTCTACACTGATATTACAACAGTAGAGAACCCACCTGGGGGGATAAATTAATCTTTGTGTCCCTCAGACACCTACAGAGGAAAGAGAGAGAAGTAAACAAAGGGAAATAAGACACCCCCCTCACACTTCTATTGTCAGTTAGAGCAGAGAACCTACAGAGGGCCCCTCAAATTCCTCACTCCAGCACTAGACCGCTGCCTCTCTCACCTAGTTTCTAATATTTTCAGTGTTCCAAGCCCCATGCTGTTGCTGGCAGCATCTCAAACCAACAGTCTCAAAATAATGTCTCAACTCAACACGTCTTTTGTTTGTCAGGATTAATAGTATGGATTTGAATAGCCCTGTTGTGCTGATTTGACTCCACATATGGGAGAGATTTACCACATGGTGCCTTTACAGGGGCCCCTAGCCCCATAGCCTCCTTGCCTGGCTGACTGGCTGGCCACAGCTGGAACACAGATGTGGAGAGAGAGGAAGCTGCTACAGTGTATGAAGGTTTGTTTACTGAAGCAATGGAACGCTTATGAGTCAGATGTTGTGTATAACAGTATGACAGCAGGGCTGTCCATGTACAGCATGTACACTGTACATGAATGCGAGGTTTCACCTTGCACAGGTTCATTTGTTTCTTGAAGAGATCTCCAAACTCTTTCCTCCGATGCTCGGAGCCATCATCATCACCACCACTCTCCCAGCCCTCCTCATCATGCCTGAGGAGATGACATCACCACAGACCTCAGCATTCCTACTGTACTGTCTATGAGTGACAGCTAGAAAACACATTTTAAAGTCAACAATACATTTGAAAATAATTCTAACCCAACCAAATAGTGCAACCAAAACATGAATAGCAAGTCAGAAGGAAAGACCCCCCCATCTCATATCAAAGTTTATTTGTCACGTGTGCCGAATACAACAGGTATTCTTACAGTGAAATGCTTACTTACAGGCTCTTGCCCTGTTAGCAACTAAAAACTACAACAAATGTTAGCCTGGATGCTAGTCTGTTTCTACTTTAACCAACAGAGTTAGACTGGCCTCCAGGCTACTAGACCGTTGCATTTCTGACCTCTCAAAGCCGTAGCCATTCCTCCCCCTGGCGTAGAGGTCACGGTCAAACCCAAACGGGCCCCTGGGCTGTGTGCTCCGAGCTACTCCAGTCTTGGTGCACAAAGTAGCCCCCTTCTCCAGCTGGGCCCGCACAGCCTTGGGGTCACGACAGTAGTCACAGGCCCCCGCACAGTCCGGCTTCTGGGCCCCAAAAAACTTGGAGATGGTGGCAGGGCGGCAGCTGAGAGAGCCCAGAAATACAGGTGTGAGAGAGACAAACATATTGCACAGACATGCTAGAGGTCAAACCCCTAGGAGGCCTAGCATTTACAGAGTAGCTCAGTAGAGCCTACAGTGTCTCAAAATGCTCAGAGCCAAGATATTGTGCATTCCTCATTAAGACTCACAATACAGAAAAGTGTACATGACATCAGAAAAGTAGCTAATGCTGCTGATAGGAGGAATTATAAAATGATTGTGTCATGGAGAAATGACAAAAGAGGATCATCATTGATCAATAGCTACCATTGCGTAACAGATTCCCCATTACTGTCTATGATCGATGTGTGTGTGTGTGCATGACGTGTGATCAAACAAGGTCACACTCAACTGGCCAAATAAGGCTTTGACACTACTAGCTATCACTAGATGTTAATCACACTTGAGCAGAGAGGGGTTGTTGCCTGTTTGACCACACCCCTTTTGATTTGAACAAAACTTACCATACATATTTGCCCATGATAGAAGTGGTCAGAAAGTTACTTTTTGGCAGTGGTGGAAAAGTACCCAATTGTCATACTTGAGTAAAAGTAAAGATACCTTAATAGAAAATGACTCAAGTAAAAGTCACCCTGTAAAATACTACTTGAGTAAAAGTATTTGGTTTTAAATATACCTAAGTATCAAAAGGAAATGCAATTGCTAAAATATACTTAAGTATCAAAAGTAAAAATAATTTTTAATTCCTTATATTAAGCAAACCAGACGGCACAATTATGATCTTTTTTTTTGTACAATTACGGATAGCCAGGGACATGCTCCAACACTCAGAAATCATTTACAAACTAAGCATTTGTGTTTCGTGAGTCCACCAGATAAGAGGCAGTAGGGATGACCAGGGATGGTCTCTTGATTAGTGCGTGAATTGGACAATTTTCCTGACCTGTCCTGCTAAGCGGTCAAAATGTAAGGAGTGCTTTTGGGTGTCAGGGAAAACATAAAGATTAAAAAGTACATAATTTTCTTTAGCAATGTAGTGAAGTAAGAGAAAAAAACCTACTTAAGTAGTACATTAAAGTATTTTTACTTAAGTACTTTAGACCACTGCTTTTTGAAACCTGAATGCCAAAGCATTTAGGTGATATAGGTGCTCAAGTTGACTTATTTATTTTGCATACCCCACCATAACATGAGAAATAATCAATGTCTTAAAATCACTGGAAAAGATAAACAGTTGAGTTTTAAATAATTTAAAAGCTTACAAAAAGGGTTGTCAAACTATTTGATTATTTGTTCCCAAAACATTTCTTATCTTTGATGTCAATCATCTAAAAACGTGTAAACTCAACAGCAAAAACGAATTTTACCGTATGTTGTAGCGTAGACCCTATTTTTCCTCATCTGAGGTTTTTGTGTGTTGTGCCCGCCATCGGTTGAGACACAGCATATTCTTGAATACAGGGTGGTTGTCATGTTTGGGCTGATACATTTACTAAAATGTGACTAAAATAAAAATGTAAACTTTTAAAATGGTTGGGGGTCCACACAGAGAATGTTGACTTGAATGGGAATATCAGTTTGTTTAAATAACACTGTCAACCTTCCATAGGAAACCTATTGAAATCAAAGAAATATAGAGCATAGAATAGACATTCCCATTTAAGTTGACATTCAATGGTGGGTGGACCAGCAGCCATCTTTATGGTAGTAATTGGAAGTAAACATTTTAATTACATTTAAAATGTCAATGGTGTATCAGCTTAATTGCAGGGGTCTGAAGGGATAGGCACATTCTATGAATTATATTTCTATGATTGAAATGACACCCACCCTGTATTCAAGAGCATGTTGTGTCTCAGCCAAAGAAATGATCAAATATATTGACAACCCTTTTTGTAAGCTTTTAAATTATTTAAAACTCAACTGTTTATCTTTTCCAGGAATGAAGACATTGATGACTCACTTTGAGCAATGGGTAACTTTGAGCTAGAATGTTTTGGCATTCAGGTCCCAAAAAAAAAGACACTTTCTGACCACTTCTACCATGGGCAAATATGTATGGAAAGTTTCATTCAAATCAAAATGGGTGCGGTCAAACAGTTATTGAAATCAAATGCAGTGACTCTGCAGGAGTGTGAAGTATATTCTCCAGTAAAAGAACACCCGTTTATCGATACGTCTGTGAACTGGATGCGGTTTCTGATCACTCAGACACACCACTCCCTTCTATTCTGACAAACTCGATTGATGAGCAGAAAAAGGGGTTGTGGGTGTGGAATGACTCGTTTGAATAATGTGAAACAGAGACGAGGTTCTATAAAATAACTGCTTCCCTAGAGTCTAGTCTGAATAGCAAACCAAAATTTAGGAGACTTGTAGGTGAGTGAGATTGGCCATGGGTGGTGGTTGGTGAGGATGTTACTGTTCTAAATGACTTTTAAATAGATTTCAACATCTGAATGTCTATTCACTCTTTAGAGTATGGCTGTTCTGCTTCTTTGTATAACAGCTTGCTTTTTCACTCAATACACAATATTATGTAATGTATACACACACACACAGAGATCCACTCAGTCATACACATTCATACAGGCTAGTATCTTTTGGAAGAATACTAGTCAAGACACCTCCATAACACACAAAGTAAGACTACCTCGGATGGAAACCCAGTCTCCACAGTTTTCAAAGAAGGGGAAAAGAGGCAGTCTCACCAAGGGAGGAGGGGAGAGAGAGAGAGAGCAAACGAGAGCGAGAGAGAAAGAGAGTGAGCAAGAGACAGAGCTCATGAAGCAACAGAGTCTTTCCAGAGGAGGACTGAAGGAAGAAGAAAACGACCCAAAGCAGAAGGAGATGATGAACTAGCCTATATTAATACAACAGGCAGAGAGCACAAAAACACAGCAAGAGTCCTTTGTAAGTGGAGATAAACAGTGTTGCTATTGCACAACCGCTGCCTTTTCCACTGGCACCAAGAGACGACAACAGCTACTACAAACTGGGAGAGAAGCAAGAATAAAAGAAGAGAATAAGAGTGGAGCGAGAGACGGTGGAAAGCAAACCAATGACAGCTGGAGAAAGCTCAAATCGAGCCCGATTTGTTTCCTTTCTGAAACCCAGAACAGATTGTACAGAGGACAGCAGTGCAGCGGATGGGGTTTTGGTCATCTCTTGGCTTCGATGCTAATCGCTACTTGAGGACTTATCTCTGCTAACCCTAATCCTGAAAAGACCGCTGGGTCGAGGAGGCGAGGTCACCACCTCTGTCTCACTGCTGGCTCCAACTCACCCAGCAACACACAGGGAACTCGCTCTCCACACTCACTCAGGTAGGTGTTGGTGCTTGTGTTACATCACTAACTGATTCGCTTCGTTAGACAAGCACAGTTTAGCACCTTTCTTTACTCTGTTGCATATCTGCAAACTACCCATACAGTTCAGGTGAGTGTATGCTGGTTGTGAGTGTGTACATGTAGCCTATATACATGCAAATACAGGCCAGAATAACAGTCTTAGCATACTTTATAGCCTAACCAAAAGAATGTGAAGAGTGTAATTTAGCTGTCATCAGTGTATTCCAGCTGTGTATTAATAGGGAGGCTATTTACATGTGAACACAGTGTGGACCAGAGTTGGAAGAGCTCTAGAAGGAGAGCACTCTTCCTGTATGTCATTATCATAATGACATTTCTAACAGCTGAATATTTAGCTAGACTTTACTACTGTGGGAAGACTTGCTCCCATAACCCCCGGCCTAGCCGTGAAACCGGAGACTGGTGAAAGCCCAGTCTGAATGGGATCTATCACTACACCAGCTGGTAGGAGTCTACCTGGGAGAGAGAGACAGAGCAGCTGTGGGAAACAGCACTAAAGTAAAAACTATTGTCAGCGGAATTCATACAAAATACATTGGCCAGAACACATTCTACCACGATGGACTCGGTCTGGTCCAGCAACACAACAGGAACAGAAACTCTTTAAAAGGGACACAGACAGCAGGACAAAGAGACTGAGCCAACAGTCTGGTATCTGTTTTACATGACACACCTATAGTCAATAAAAATATTACTGTCAAATTAATTGAAGCACTATTCCATTTTTCTAAAGACTTCCCCTTTAATAGAATCAATACATTAATTTATATCCTAATCCAAGTCAATCTAGTGTTGTGAGGAAGAGAACGGACAGGTAATGTAATCAAGTAGCCTACAGTGTGATCAGGGTTGGGAGAGGAGAAGTAACACTGTGGTGTAGCTGCATAACTAGAGAGAAGAAGATAAAGAGAGTGTGATGAGGAGGAGAACTGTGAAGGGATGATCATGAGATAATTCATATGAACAGGATCCTGTCTTGGCATCAATTGTCACATCCAACTGCTATTCACAGTTAATAGGGAACATACTTTCCCATAGCAACAGCAACATATGTCCTACTCATATGTGCATAATGAATAGACAGAAACTTACAATATATTCTAACACACAACAAGACAAATATCAGTGTCTGCCCTTGAAATAACATAGATAAAAGTCCTCCCTTTGTACAGTCAGCCAGTGGGACCCTCCTCTCAGTCTCATGACTGTTGTGATAACGGTGGTGTGTCAGTCCACAGCTATGCTGCTGGGAGAGCCCTAGAATTACTCTAGTAAGCCTGGAACAGACACAATCCTCCTCTTTCTTATAGGAGGAGCTGGAATCAGTTGATTTCACTCTGTCCTACCTACTCATCAGAAACACATGCACTAGCAGCTCTCCTATATATTCAAGGATGAACACAATGGTCTGTCAACATTCCATTGGTGTCAGGTCATCTACAGAGTTAGACAGTAACAAACAGCATCTCTGACTTCTAGACTCACAGTCCATTATGGGTGAAGAATAAGGAATGAAACAAATGCCAAGATTCTAATAATTCTAACAATATATTGTAATAATGATCCATTATTAATAATCAATAATCCATCTTTCATCCACTTTATCCCTTTATTTGTGGCTTCAGCAAAGTGGTCACATCACACAACCTGCACCCAGATACTACAGAGTTGCACCCACCCTCAGTGTGAGGGACATGATTGATGCCAGGGAGGAGATGCTGACCCTGCTACAGAAGCTCTGGGCCAAACTGCAGGGTCTCCCCACCGCCAGCCCTCTGGAGATGGGGGCCTTCGCTGTCCTCGTCCTCTTTATCGGTTAGCTACACCTCTCTCTCACACTCACACACATGTATGTACAGTGGGGCAAAAAAGTATTTAGTCAGCCACCAATTGTGCAAGTTCTCCCACTTAAAAAGATGAGAGAGGCCTGTAATTTTCATCATAGGTACACTTCAACTATGACAGACAAAATGAAATCACATTGTAGGATTTTTAACTAATTTATTTGCAAATTATGGTGGAAAATAAGTATTTGGTCAATAACAAAAGTTTATCTCAATACTTTGTTATATACCCTTTGTTGGCAATGACAGAGGTGAAACGTTTTCTCTAAGTCTTCACAAGGTTTTCACACACTGTTGCTGGTATTTTGGCCCATTCCTCCATGCAGATCTCCTCTAGAGCAGTGATGTTTTGGGGCTGTTGCCAGGCAACACAGACTTTCAACTCCCTCCAAAGATTTTCTATGGGGTTGAGATCCGGAGACTGGCTAGGCCACTCCAGGACCTTGAAATGCTTCTTACGAAGCCACTCCTTCATTGCCCAGGCGGTGTGTTTGGGTTCATTGTCATGCTGAAAGACCCAGCCACGTCAGGTCTTTCATTGATTTCACACTTTATATAGTGTGAAATCAATCATCCTGTCTGGACAAAATTCAAATATGTAGGCTAGCTACTATAAAAGGTGTGTTCTTTCCTAGTGGTCTTCCTGCTCATGCTGCTGATGACCTGTTTGACGTGCTGCTGCTGTCACAGAACCAGAACCAAGGGCCCACATAGTCAGCTAACCAGAGACAATCCCCACTTCCCCCAATAATGAGGAGAGACATTATAAACAGGCACTCTATGGACCTCTAAACCCCAGAAGAATGAGGACCCATGCAGAGGTGTGAACTGAAAACCCTCTGTCACCACTATATCACCAGGAGAGACATTCTGGAGAAGCACTCCATGGCCCTATTAACCCCGGATGAATGAGGAGGACCAATGGGGGGGCATCTATAAAGGAACCCGGCCCTTGAACAACACACCTCCATACAAAACACACACAGAGCCTCCCTGAGAAGCAGCAAAACAGGCCTGGCTTCCAGGCTTTCAGGAGTATAAACATTCCATGGGGCATCCCCGGGCTCTGCTGGCTAACAAAGCGGTCTTTGACGTGAGAGACTAGACCTCTAGGACCTCTAGGACGGCTTCAACTGATCCACACAACACAAGGACACAAGGAACACAGGAGCATGGAATCACACACACACAAAGGCATCAAGTAATACAAACAACTGGACATGTAGCTAAAAGATCCCAATAGAAGCACAGGAGATTGCTTGGGGAGATGAATGTCTGTCAGTTCTAGGATCAAATCAAATCAAATTTTATTTGTCACATACACATGGTTAGCAGATGTTAATGCGAGTGTAGCGAAATGCTTGTGCTTCTAGTTCCGACAATGCAGTAATAACGAGCAAGTAATCTAACTAACAATTCCAAAAAAACTACTGTCTTATACACAGTGTAAGGGGATAAAGAATATGTACATAAGGATATATGAATGAGTGATGGTACAGAGCAGCATAGGCAAGATACAGTAGATGATATCGAGTACAGTATATACATATGAGATAAGTATGTAAACCAAGTGGCATAGTTAAAGTGGCTAGTGATACATGTATTACATAAGGATGCAGTCGATGATATAGAGTACAGTATCAACGTATGCATATGAGATGAACAATGTAGGGTAAGTAACATTATATAAGGTAGCATTGTTTAAAGTGGCTAGTGATATATTTACATCATTTCCCATCAATTCCCATGATTAAAGTGGCTGGAGTAGAGTCAGTGTCATTGACAGTGTGTTGGCAGTAGCCACTCAATGTTAGTGGTGGCTGTTTAACAGTCTGATGGCCTTGAGATAGAAGCTGTTTTTCAGTCTCTCGGTCCCAGCTTTGATGCACCTGTACTGACCTCGCCTTCTGGATGACAGCGGGGTGAACAGGCAGTGGCTCGGGTGGTTGATGTCCTTGATGATCTTTATGGCCTTCCTGTAGCATCGGGTGGTGTAGGTGTCCTGGAGGGCAGGTAGTTTGCCCCGGTGATGCGTTGTGCAGACCTCACTACCCTCTGGAGAGCCTTACGGTTGAGGGCGGTGCAGTTGCCATACCAGGCGGTGATACAGCCCGCCAGGATGCTCTCGATTGTGCATCTGTAGAAGTTTGTGAGTGCTTTTGGTGACAAGCCGAATTTCTTCAGCCTCCTGAGGTTGAAGAGGCGCTGCTGCGCCTTCCTCACGATGCTGTCTGTGTGAGTGGACCAATTCAGTTTGTCTGTGATGTGTATGCCGAGGAACTTAAAACTTGCTACCCTCTCCACTACTGTTCCATCGATGTGGATGGGGGGTGTTCCCTCTGCTGTTTCCTGAAGTCCACAATCATCTCCTTAGTTTTGTTGACGTTGAGTGTGAGGTTATTTTCCTGACACCACACTCCGAGGGCCCTCACCTCCTCCCTGTAGGCCGTCTCGTCGTTGTTGGTAATCAAGCCTACCACTGTTGTGTCGTCCGCAAACTTGATGATTGAGTTGGAGGCGTGCATGGCCACGCAGTCGTGGGTGAACAGGGAGTACAGGAGAGGGCTCAGAACGCACCCTTGTGGGGCCCCAGTGTTGAGGATCAGCGGGGAGGAGATGTTGTTGCCTACCCTCACCACCTGGGGGTGGCCCGTCAGGAAGTCCAGTACCCAGTTGCACAGGGCGGGGTCGAGACCCAGGGTCTCGAGCTTGATGACGAGCTTGGAGGGTACTATGGTGTTGAATGCCGAGCTGTAGTCGATGAACAGCATTCTCACATAGGTATTCCTCTTGTCCAGATGGGTTAGGGCAGTGTGCAGTGTGGTTGAGATTGCATCGTCTGTGGACCTATTTGGGCGGTAAGCAAATTGGAGTGGGTCAAGGGTGTCAGGTAGGGTGGAGGTGATATGGTCCTTGACTAGTCTCTCAAAGCACTTCATGATGACGGATGTGAGTGCTACGGGCGGTAGTCGTTTAGCTCAGTTACCTTAGCTTTCTTGGGAACAGGAACAATGGTGGCCCTCTTGAAGCATGTGGGAACAGCAGACTGGTATAGGGATTGATTGAATATGTCCGTAAACACACCGGCCAGCTGGTCTGCGCATGCTCTGAGGGCGCGGCTGGGGATGCCGTCTGGGCCTGCAGCCTTGCGAGGGTTAACACGTTTAAATGTCTTACTCACTTCGGCTGCAGTGAAGGAGAGACCGCATGTTTCCGTTGCAGGCCGTGTCAGTGGCACTGTATTGTCCTCAAAGCGGGCAAAAAAGTTATTTAGTCTGCCTGGGAGCAAGACATCCTGGTCCGTGACTGGGCTGGGTTTCTTCCTGTAGTCCGTGATTGACTGTAGACCCTGCCACATGCCTCTTGTGTCTGAGCCGTTGAATTGAGATTCTACTTTGTCTCTGTACTGGCGCTTAGCTTGTTTGATAGCCTTGCGGAGGGAATAGCTGCACTGTTTGTATTCAGTCATGTTACCAGAAACCTTGCCCTGATTTATGGGTGTCAACTCAACCTCTGCCACAGGCTCATAGACTCTAAGAAAGAGCCCTCTGCAGTTTCCACAACTCACTTAAATGGAGGCATCTTGTCAAACCCCTTGTAAGAGTGTTGCCATATGTCTTCTATGTAAAGGACTTCCTTTGCTTTATTGCCTTGTTCAAGTGCTAGATGAAACTAGGAAACTCAGAAATGTCCGACTTGCTAACTGGTTGAACGCGGCACGTGGATAACTACAACCAGTTAGCAAGTCGAAAAAGTCTGTTTCCTAGTTCCGACTAGCACGTGAACACAGCATTAGTTCAGCAAAAACAAGCCATTATCTCATTCCTCAGGCGATTCAGAGGACCATGCCTGCCCTCTGCTGTACAAACATGGAACTGAGGCAGTGAGGAAGCCTTGTAATATGCTTCACAGTTATACACAAAAACAGAAAAAGAGTAATGCTGTCATTTCCGTATAGTTGTTGCATAGGTTAAAAATGGCATCTCTTCCTTCTGAAAAAGCATTTTCTTAGGCTGCCTAAAATAGTGCAATACGCTTTTGTATCTCTTGCATGAAATAAAACAAAAATGCAGATGATTGTAGTGAGTTATATCAGTGGTTTCCAAACTGTGGGCTGCTGCTGTGCCCCCCACACACACACTCTTGAACATTTAAATAATAGAATGCACAAGTTGCAATTTCATAATTATGTAGTGCATCATCAGTTTCTCAGTCATTGCAGACCTTAGAGAGCCATTTATAACTTGTCAGAAATGTCCAGATCAACTAGCCTGTTGATTTTTTTGTAATGTGAGTCACTCAAATATCACATGACAAAACATATAGAATTAGAAGAAAATTTGCTTTAAAACGGCAAAGGTTTCTCTGCACACCATGAAAAAATGTGTAGATTTGCAGGAAATATTGTAAGCTTATAAACCTGCAAAATCTTCTCTCCTCCAACAAGAGGGGTGTGTCATGAACAGTGCTTGTGCCCACAGAAATAGATGTGGCGCGCGAGCGCAGGAGGAGCGAGAGATATTCCCCAATGCTGGAAGGGGGGGCCTGAGTGTAAAAGTTTGGGAACCCCTGTGTTATATAACACTCACCCCTCTTGCTCACAGACACCATGGCCTCGAATCTGTGATGGAAGCCTTGTCCTGATCTTTCTTGGAGCCACGCTTTGCCTGCAGAGAAGTCACACAATCATTCACTCAAAGTTAAATAAACAAACATAAAAATATTTGAACACTGTACACACCAATTGCAATCCCCATGCATTTACAGCACCATCATATTTATATACTAATAACAAGCCTGTGAGGCAGGTTGACAGTGTAGTCTACACGTAACCTGTTTGCGGGCCACCTCGTTGCGGATGAGGAAGGTCAACTGCTCCCGGTCCTTGGGGGAGTAGTATGTCCTGCAGGAAGTGGGCAGCCCGTCTCGCCCCGCACGCCCAGATTCCTGGTAGTAACTGGGGGGAGTAGTACGTCCTGCAGGAAGTGGGCTGCCCGTCTCGCCCCGCACGCCCAGATTCCTGGTAGTAACTGGAGGGAGTAGTACATCCTGCAGGAAGAGGGCAACCCGTCTCGCCCCGCACGCCCAGATTCCTGGTAGTAACTGGGGGGAGTAGTACGTCCTGCAGGAAGAGGGCAGCCCGTCTCGCCCCGCATGCCCAGATTCCTGGTAGTAACTTGGCAAGGTTCCCCCATGCGAAAGCTGATGGTGGCCACAATGACAAGCACCTTACCCTGCATCCAATCAGTCTAAGTCTCTGGCAATCTCCTGCCTTCAACCCTACACAAGCAGGAGTTAAAGGTCAAGAGTTATGCCGCCCACTTTGTTATGTCTCGTCTCTCCATCAATAAAATGATCTGCTTGATTCTTGTCTTTATTAAACTTTACCATTTACTATCCTACCCCACAATGTTTGTAAGCCCTTGAGGAATGTCTCACCTGCATGGTAAGGCTTGGCCAGGACTCCCAGCTTAGTCAGTTGGTAAGCCACCGTCTCACAGCCTTCTCGGGTCCGACAGTACACAATTCCACAACCCTGAAGAAAGACATACAGATAAATATCCCAAACTAAGTACCATGCACTGATTATAAGGCTGGATGACATATTGAATTCAATTGAATTTATGTTTTAGTGCAATTTTCCAAATGCCTGTATCGCAACAATCACTTTTTGTATTTTATGACCGTTTACGTCTGCTTTTTCTCATGTCTTTTTGGTCTTGTGTCCTTTACTCCTTCTATGCACCTTCCCATTCACACACTCTCTCACACACACACACACACACACACACACACACACACACACACACACACACACACACACACACACACAACAACAACAACAAAGATGACAGATCACTTCCTCCCTGATAAGTGGTTTCAACTCTCTATTTGCATTTAAGGTTTGTTCCAACAGAATCGGTCATAAGGACATCGAAATACATTACTCTGATTACACCATTCATGATTTTACTGTAATAGAGGAGAAGTTAACCTTTCAACTCCTCAAATTGCATGCAGGGGAGACACTACTAAAACCAAAGAATCAATGAACACTGATTCTGGTAAATTTATGTTCAGTTTGTTGCAAAACGGGCATTTTCAGCCAGATCAGTGAATATTGCAAAATAGCAGATTAAACTATTTTGATAAAATAATTACATTATTAGTGGGTTTTATGGTTGTGGAAGGCTTATATTAACCCTAGGTATCATATCACAAGCCCTGAATTCATTAGGTTATTGCTGACTGTTTGAAATGCACTGTATTTGACCTTTAAATCTAGATATATATTGTGAATGGCCCATAATAAAAAATAGACATGATTTTTAGGCCACAACGCCCAGTCGTAACTGATTACACCATCCATTAGATAGAGTAGGAAGAGATACTGCATATAAGAGAGAGTCAGAGGGGTATCTAGTCCACCAACCTGTCCTTTGGGGCATTCCCCCATGGTCAGGGCCTCCCTGATGAAGGCATGCAGGTGCTTGTAGGGGTCCTCCAGGGGTCCTCCCTGTACACCACCTCATAATGCAGGTTACTGCGAAACACAGGTGTGGCAAAGGACAGCGGTGATCGCAGCCTCAGGACACTTTGCTATGTCCTCCTGCACATTCTGGGGTGCCGTGGCCGTCAGCGCCACGCAGGGTACCCCGGGCAGACAGGCACGCAGACTGCCCAGTTTGAGTTAGTCTGGTCTGAAGTCATGCCCCCACTGGGAGACACAGCGAGCCTCGTCCACAGCCAGGTAGGAGAGCAGGCCTGTAAGGCAAGGCTGGAAGGCAGAGGAGGCCACCATCTCTGGGGTGATGTAAAGCAGCTTCAACCTGGGGCTCTCACTCTCCAGATCGGCCAGGATCAGACGGCGCTCCCCTGCAGGGAGCTTGGAGTTGATGGAGCATGCAGGAATGTTCAGGTCCCTTAGGTGGTCCACTTGGTCCTGTTATGGTGGATACAGAGAAAGGGATCATCATTGAAGAAACCTAAATACATAGCTAGCTATGCAGTTAATGATAGCTCAATCTATATCAGAATCAATCATGTAATCAGGACAAATTACACAACAGAAGAAAATACTAAAGAAGAGAGACTGACCTGGATGAGAGCGATAAGAGGGGATATGACCAAGGTAATACCCTTAGCCAACACTGCGGGAAGCTGGTAGCAGAGGGACTTCCCTGCCCCGGTGGGCATACACACAAAAACATCCCTGTCACCTGCACACAACAGGGGAGGTAATTTACAATATTCCATCGACAGTCCGATTTGGGCAACGGCATTACTCAGATATGTTTAATGACAATAACTGATCATGCTAGCTAGTAGTAGGTAACAGCCAATGAGCCGTTCATAGGTAAGTTATTGTAAGTTCAACATGTCTATTGTGGTTCTCACCTTTAACAACTGCTGTAACAACGTCCTCCTGCTTCTGGGATCGGAACCAATCGAACCCAAAATTGGTTTTAAACGCCTTTTTAATGGAAGTCATCTCTTATCCAGAAAAACGTCCAACTTGACAACAAACTTCATTCTCTCGTCGTCGCGTATCGATGACATCATGCCAGTCGGTACATAATAAAGGAAGCCATATTTTAACCAGTGAATCTCTATAAACATATTTTTTCTACGGTTTTCTTTTAAATGTTGATTTTTATTTCATGTCAAATGCCCGAAACAGATATGTTTATGTTTTGTGCAAAAAACATTAAACACACACACAACTCTGATTGGATTCATCATCCATGGGTACACGCCTTTGTTTTCCTGGCCAATGAGAGTCGAATGCGCTGTGATTAGCACCTGATTAGCACGACCCAGGCCAGGACAGATTTTAATGCTAGAATTGTTTTGTTGTCTTGTTCAGTGAGGTGAGTTACAATTTACGTTTGAGTTCTAATTGAATTTGGTGACCTCCATAGACCACTTTATCAACACCCAAACCAAAAACACTGACACAATCAAAAGCCCTGATTTATTTATCAATAAAGCAGGGAGAGAAGAGGCATAGGATTGCAGAATATTAAGAGGATAACTCCACTCCACTTCATCTCCATGGATCTCTCCCTTTCACCCTCTGTTTCTGACACTGTCTGTGTGCTCTGGGGTATGTAACTGAGTTTAATGCCACTTTGAGATGGTTTGAAATTGGTGACCTAGATGCACAACAATGTATTGTAAACCCAGGGTCTCCTCTCTCCTCTGACTAGGCTGTGAGCTGAATGACACCCAGAGAAAGGCAGTGTTTGAAATAGCGGAGGATTTGTTGGAGCATCAGTTCTTTATCCGAACGGTCAGTCTAAGTCTTTAGTCTATCTCCAGCCCTCTCCACACACCCCATTAGCAGAGATCACTTTGACTTAGTCCGTGACACAACAATTAACATAGTCCAATGACAGCGCCACCCCTAATCTCTGCTCCCCTTGTATATAGATGTGTCTGAGTGCAGATGCCAGTAAAGAGATGCATGTGGTGGAGGTACAGGACAGAGTTGGGGAATGCTGCAAGCCAGTGCCCATTGCCACACTTCACCCTATGTGCCAACCTATGGTCAGTTTCAGTGGGTTTGAGCTCATCCCACCTGTCACCTTCAACCTTCGCTCTGGGCAGGGCCCCCTCTTCATTTCTGGACAGCATTTGACATGTAAGTAATTGAGATGAGAAAATGGCAAGAAAATAAATATTAATCAGAAACTATTTGTATGTCAATTCTGGGACTCTGTTTTTTATTTGGCTTTAAGTTCAATTCAAATGATACCTGGTATTTTTGTGCTGTCGTAGTGGTCTATGAGGAGGAGGAGGAGGAGGAGAAGGAGGAGGTCTTCTCATCAACACCCCCACTTGGTAAGTAAACAAATCTAGAACTTCTAAGCTTCATAACAGGATTACCTTATGACATTGTACAGTTCAGTATGAAATAGTTATTGTGTTTTTTTTTCAGATCACAGTGTTCTTCAATAACATGATCCAATTTGAAGGACTTCAATAAAACACAGCACTAAAAGTAGAACCTTTTGAGTTTCGTATATTTATTCATCACGGAAAGTGCATTGTTATTGCAGGATTAATATTTCACAATAGATTACAATAATACTACGGTATTCTTTCAAATGTACGAAAATACAGAGCATGTGAGTGCATAGCATAACTGGAGTAAGGAAGAGGCAGAAAGAATCACATAGAAGCAGCAGCATCAGTGGTCACATAGCTATCCAATATCATGATGGTCTAGTTCTTTACATTAACAAAGGTTCTGATTACTCTACAGGAGTGGTGAGAGGGTAACCATAGGGTGGAGGGATGGTGTTAAGAGGGAAAGTTCAGCCCCACAGGCACAGGGAGGGACAGAGGCAATAGGCCTTGCTCCCAGGGGACTTGATCACTAGGTCCTTAATGATCTCTGTCGTGCCGAACAGAGGGAACAGCTTCTCTTTGAAGCTCTCATTGTAAGTGTAGATGTGGGAGCGGCTGTCTACGTCGTAGAAGGACAGCTGGCCCTGGTCGTAGTCCAGGTAGACGGCCACCTTGCGGGGGATGAGACCAGGCGGCAGGGCAGTGAAGGGCACAGTCAGGGCCTTGAGCTCCGTGCCCCTCTCCAGGCGCAGGGTCAGGTAGCCTGTATCTGTGTTCAGGGACTTGAAGCCCTTCCTCAGGGCTGACTCCTTGGCCACACCCAGCCGAAAGTCCCGCTCCCCCACCTCCACCTCCCAGTAGTGGCGGCCAGAGTTGAAACCCTCCACCCCTGTGGCGCACCACCAGCCATCGAATCGCTGGTGGTAGTTTGGCACATCCTTTCTCTCGAAGCCGCAGCGCATCTTCTTCTCGTCGTTGGAGATCAGCAGGTCAGGGTTGGCCGTGTCCAGGTCAAGGGAAATCTCCACTGCTGCATTAGAGATCCAGTCCCATACTGGAATATACATAAGATTAGTAACAAAAAATTGTCAAATTAACAATACGTTCTGTGAACATCACATCTGGCTCTGTCAATGCCTGTCCAAGGCATCACATACCTGAGTGAGGAATGTAGTGGGCAGCACCCATCTTCTGAGTCCTCTGCTTCCATATGAGCCACTGTTGAGGGATGGATTCCTGCAAGCACAAAGATGGAGGGGGAGAAAAGCGGCTTTGGTAAATATCAGAGCTGTTAACATGAATATACATTAATTTCTTTTAAAGGGGGACAATTGATATTTAAGGAGGCCCCCACCTTGTCCAGGCCCTGTGTCAGTAACACCCACATGAGCAGTTCCATGGCTGTCAGGAGGTTGGGCATGTTGCGACTCCTCCATGCAGCCTGGAGGTCCTCCAGAACTTGAGCCACAGCCTCCCCAGGCCACACACTTTGCTCAGGTTGGGCTCTCAGGTCCTTGGTCCAGTTGATGATGGTCCTCTTAGCGTTCTCCATCTCATTCTCACTGAACAGGTCCTGCTCCCTCCACTCGCTCTCCTCTGGCCAGCCATCCGACTGCATGGGCCTCTTCTGCTGACAACAGGTGAAGACTCATTCAACACGTGTTTGGAGAAAGTCACCTGCAAGCTATACAGTATATATTAATAGCTGTTACAGTATATTGGCTCCTGCTCTCCATACCTTGCTCTCCAGCAGAGACGCCCACTCCAGGATGAAGGCCCTGCAAAGAGGAGTGGGCCAGATGTCCTCTAGTTTCCAGATGTTCCCCAGCACCTCAGACCTCTGCAGAGAGGACATAGACAAGTGGGGGATTTAGTAGACTTGTTTATCCTCCAAACTAGACCTGACAGTGGATACTTGCATAATGGATGTTACAAAAGGTGTGTATATACAGTGCCTTGCGAAAGTATTCGACCCCCTTGAACTTTGCGACCTTTTGCCACATTTCAGGCTTCAAACATAAAGATATAAAACTGTATTTTTTTGTGAAGAATCAACAACAAGTGGGACACAATCATGAAGTGGAATGACATTTATTGGATATTTCAAACTTTTTTAACAAATCAAAAACTGAAAAATTGGGCGTGCAAAATTATTCAGCCCCTTTACTTTCAGCAAACTCTCTCCAGAAGTTCAGTGAGGATCTCTGAATGATCCAATGTTGACCTAAATGACTAATGATGATAAATACAATCCACCTGTGTGTTATCAAGTCTCCGTATAAATGCACCTGCACTGTGATAGTCTCAGAGGTCCGTTAAAAGCGCAGAGAGCATCATGAAGAACAAGGAACACACCAGGCAGGTCCGAGATACTGTTGTGAAGAAGTTTAAAGCCAGATTTGGATTCAAAAAGATTTCCCAAGCTTTAAACATCCCAAGGAGCACTGTGCAAGCGATAATATTGAAATGGAAGGAGTATCAGACCACTGCAAATCTACCAAGACCTGGCCGTCCCTCTAAACTTTCAGCTCATACAAGGAGAAGACTGATCAGAGATGCAGCCAAGAGGCCCATGATCACTCTGGATGAACTGCAGAGATCTACAGCTGAGGTGGGAGACTCTGTCCATAGGACAACAATCAGTCGTATATTGCACAAATCTGGCCTTTATGGAAGAGTGGCAAGAAGAAAGCCAATTCTTAAAGATATCCATAAAAAGTGTCATTTAAGGTTTGCCACAAGCCACCTGGGAGACACACCAAACATGTGGAAGAAGGTGCTCTGGTCAGATGAAACCAAAATTGAACTTTTTGGCAACAATGCAAAACGTTATGTTTGGCGTAAAAGCAACACAGCTCATCACCCTGAACACACCATACCCACTGTCAAACATGGTGGTGGCAGCATCATGGTTTGGGCCTGCTTTTCTTCAGCAGGGACAGGGAAGATGGTTAAAATTGATGGGAAGATGGATGGAGCCAAATACAGGACCATTCTGGAAGAAAACCTGATGGAGTCTGCAAAAGACCCGAGACTGGGACGGAGATTTGTCTTCCAACAAGACAATGATCCAAAACATAAAGCAAAATCTACAATTGAATGGTTCAAAAATAAACATATCCAGGTGTTAGAATGGCCAAGTCAAAGTCCAGACCTGAATCCAATTGAGAATCTGTGGAAAGAACTGAAAACTGCTGTTGACAAATGCTCTCCATCCAACCTCACTGAGCTCGAGCTGTTTTGCAAGGAGGAATGGGAAAAAATGTCAGTCTCTCGATGTGCAAAACTGATAGAGACATACCCCAAGCGACTTACAGCTGTAATCGCAGCAAAAGGTGGCGCTACAAAGTATTAACTTAAGGGGGCTGAATAATTTTGCACGCCCAATTTTTCAGTTTTTGATTTGTTAAAAAAGTTTGAAATATCCAATAAATGTTGTTCCACTTCATGATTGTGTCCCACTTGTTGTTGATTCTTCACAAAAAAATACAGTTTTATATCTTTATGTTTGAAGCCTGAAATGTGGCAAAAGGTCGCAAAGTTCAAGGGGGCCGAATACTTTCACAAGGCACTGTATTTCAGTGTACCTGGCACACTCGATTGAGATCTCTAGCCAGCTCCACTATAAACAGCTGATTCTCTTCCAGTGGCTCTCGCTTCTCATTCTTCGCCCTCTTGCGAGATTCCTGACAGACAAAAAAAAAAGAGTGAAAAGAGTTAGATCACAGAATGTAGCAATGAAATATAAATATTAGGAAAAGAGGAAAGGAAACAGATTTAGGACAAAAATGAGTGTTTTGCTAGTGGTTTAAAAAGTAATAAGGTCAACCCAGAAAAGGACCCATCCGCTTTGATTTAATTTGTTTTTAAATATAAATCAATAGGTAATTAAATCAAACTACAGGAACAATTAAAACCTATCTACTTGAGTAAGCATGTGCCTGGTGACGCTACCATGACAACCCCTCCACAGCCGTTTCAAGGTGACTTTCCTTTATGATAAAATCTCTGACCGTAGCAAAAAAAGATTTGAACAAAAAAACATGTAAATGGTGTTTTTGTTGTTTGGAGGATTTGTAATGTATGACAGGAGTTTGACCTACTGTACCTTAAGCTTGGCTGTGATGTTCTTGACCGGCTCGACTATAAAGTGGAAACACTGCATCATCTTGGAAACTGTGCTGAGACTCTACAAAGAAAAAGACAGATAAAATGGCATTATAAATGTACCTTGACAGACAGGGAACCTCTACTTGACAGAATATACACTATCCGTGTAAGGATTTCAGATTGACAGGTGCTACTGCTGAACTAAAACCACACCACTGATCTGATTCAGTGGTAGCATGACAACATAATTCTCTAAGGGGACTCAAATGGTTTGAAATCTAAAACTACCCCTGCCCTACTTCCATTAGAAATGTGTCAGCTGTTCCACCCTACTGCCCTATATTCTGTCCCGAGTCAAGTTAAAAGACATTGGCATCATGGCCAAAGGAGTAACACAGCTCCACTGTTAAGAAGATTGCTTTAAATCATTAATCATAGGGCGGAGGACAGGCAACACATGGCTAATCGTACTGAACCAAATCATAACAGCAACACCTCTGTGGTCATCATAACATGAAGAACACCTCCCCTTTGGTATCTTTAATGATACTCTGACCTAGTTATTGTGTGGATGTTATTCAAGTCATATTATCATTGTGAGGTAAGCACGGGATCCTACCCACTTTTAGAGCCTGGGGGCATCAACTGATCAGTAACTTGGTTAGGATCAGTGATGAGTCAGAGCAGAGGTTACTTGGCCCTCTGTAACGTGACTGGCCCTGCATGCTCTTTGCTGCTGTCTCATCTGCCAGCAGTAATGTATTTGGCCTTTGTTTTTCCATAACACAGACACACACAAACACACACCTTGTGGGCTAAGCCAGTAAGTCTGCTGTCAGCAGCAGGGTAAATGTGGCACGTGAGTTAGGTTAGTGTGCCACTGAAAGCCCTTAGCAGATTACCTAGGAGGACTTCCAAACAGGGTTTATGGTCCTGATACAGCCAAGCACAAACAGATAGAGGATGGCAAGCACAATATAGACCAAATAATAATGACTGTTGCAAAATAATAATTTTGATAAATGAAATGCATATTCATCAGCTCACATTGTGGAGCGCAAAACCAGGTGGCATTTGTTATAAAATTAATGGTAAACTCATGTCAACCTTTAATAGAATACATATAAATACAATGGAAGGAAGTGGAATACAATGCAACACAAATGTGAGTAGGCAAATTAAATCATGAAAACAAAAACAGGAAACATTGTTCAGGTATTCAGAGTAGGCCTATGTGTATTACATCTTTTGTTTGAGTGACAGTGACCCAGTTACAGACCAGTCTAGACACACGCAGTCTGCGCACAAAGTAATGAGTAGGATCGTGTGACTTTGCGGCACTGCCAGAGAGCTTGATCCTATATATCCTTGGTTGACATTGCAACATGTCGAATTTTGCACTATGCATGATAGTTAAGTTATTTTTGCGACACTAAACAATGCCATGCTGTTATGTGACGTCTGTGGACTTTCGTGCAATCGAAATTAATGTATTATATTTTATGGCAAATTTGACACAATCATGCAGTTGAGTCGTACAAACGTGTTAGACATACCTGTCACAATGTTGTAATGTAAGCCGATTGGTGTCTTCTATACACAGGAGTAATTCTACTGGAGAACAAGTTGACTGTATGCTGCAGTATGACTGACCTTGTTTACATACAAGATTTTCCTAGGAACGAAGATGGTTCGGCTCTCTCCGTTTTCTGAATCCGAAGGCAGACAAACAGCGCCGCCATGATTGTTGTGGTACATCAGTTGTCCACAAAGTGGAACTGCGGGCTGTCTAGCTCCCGCCTATCCTTTCTTTGGATTGGTGGATACATAGCATTATTGTAATCCCGTTTTGAATATTCGATGAGATTTGTTAACGCCTGAATGCAATGGAGAGAGATACTATGCTTACTAGCCTAATTTCATGAATATGCATAGCCATCTCGAGACAACTATATAAAGTGTTTTTTCTCAAAGTTGGCGGGATGTCACCCTGTCCTACTTATATAGTAGAGGAGAATGAATGTGTCTTTAATATAATTGACATGGTAAACGTGGGTTCAAATACTTGTGTGTGTGTGTGTGTGTACAATATAAATTATATGAAATGCATATCCATAACCATGGTTGCATTTGAAAGGGAACAGCTTGAAGATGATGGGAAAATTATTAGATCAAAGGTGAGGATGCAACAGTTCACCTGACACAAGACTGAATCCAAACATTACACTGTTTATTTTCTGTGCATTTTACATTTACTGTACTTTTTGATGCATTTCTTGATAACAAAATCTAAAACTACTCTGGATACATTCTGTAACATGATAAGACTATTCCTGGAGAATATGGGGCAGGTGTAACATAAGACCCCCCAAAATGACAAGGGTCTGAGTGAGTAGGTTCGAGAGGACTAAGTGGCCACACACCTCTCCAATGTGTGCACAGTTCCTAAGCATTTTCAATGCACTTTTATGAGTCAAAGAAGAGTCTTCAACCAGAAGGATTTTGTTTAGCTCTCCTAGCTGTGCTGTTGAGGAACTAGAGCAAGCACACTTGTAGTTGTTTCGTTTGGAACACAACCCTGCATTCCTGCCATCACACAATTACTATTGTTGTTTACGCAATCCAAAAATGGTCCATTATAAATCGCAATCTGGGTCAGGTGGGCATGATTTGAAAGCTTGTTCTATTGCCTACATGACTAACTAAGTTCTAAGATAACATCTTACAGTGTTAGGCTTTCACAAGACAATTCAGAGAAATGGATTGTAATCTTGGTGCGCACAGAAAATATTCATGTTCGTGTTGCTCAAGTTCAGTACAGCTGTCAGTCAAAACCCATACAGCACTGTGAAGTTCAGAGCCAGAGCTCTGATGTCATGTATAGCATGTTACTGTACAGTAACTGCATTCCAATTTAGGCACTTATTAGTGCCCAAATCTGTCATTTTCAATCCATATACAGGTACGAGTGTAAAGGGCTACAAAGATTAGGACATTTATTGAAGAAAAAATCCACTGCTATTTGCTTTCCTTCATTGAAATCTGAAGGGTTATCAGAAAGTAATTGTAAATTTAACAAAGCCTGTCTTTCAATATAGCATGTGCTAATCCCCTAAATGCCAAATCTGTATGCTTAATTAGCTGTTGAGATGTCAATGATGAAGAGAGCACCCCATGTCACCTCTTTTTGTGGTCTGTGTTTTAAGGGATCAAACTACCATAAGACCTCATTAACTATATGGGGCTCATCTTTTAGGACAAGAGCTCAAGGGGATTACCAAACAGTTGCACTTTGTGTCTGTCAGTCAGAAGACGGTGATGGAAGTTGTTCATCCTGTAGTGTCTTCTCATTCTGCCCTTAGGCTGTTTCCAGCTGTGCTGCCCAACTGTGAGGAGCTCAATGACCTCTTTTTGTTCTCTCTCTCTCATTAGACACCCAACAGCAGGACAATGGAACCCTTGTGGACACTTCATGACTGTGACATCATTATGTGTATGTGAGAGTATTGTCTCAAAAGTATGGGGTGGGTTGGTTCCGTTTTCAGTTAATATGGTGTAATCTTCAAGACTGCAATTCTATAGCTGGCCACCAGATGTCAGAGGTCAAGCTTTTGAGTGACAATGGATGGAGAAGGACTTTGACAAGGCACAGAGGTAACATATGTTCATTAATACAGAAACAGATGCATCCATTTTCCTTCTTAGACTGTCATTATGACTTTTAAAAACAATTCACCCATTGCAAGTAACAATTGACATGATTAAGAAAACATAAAATACCCCCCTGTATATAGTCTCGCTATTGTCATTTTACTGTTGCTCTTGAATTACTTGTTACTTTTATTTCTTATTCTTATCCGTAATCTTATCTGTATATCCAACTGCATTGTTGGTTAGGGGCTCGTAAGTAAGCATTTCACTGTAAGGTCTACTGTTGTATTCGGTGAATGTGGCTAATACAATTTGATTTAATAACAGTTTATTATTTACATACATATGTTCAATGTGTGTGTAAGGGCAAATATAACTTGGTGGTGGGCTCAAAGTAAACTTACAGGTCATTAATTCACTTGTATAATCGTTAGGTTCCAGGGTCATTCAAAATGCACAAAAACACTGCTCCCACCAATGTAAAGTGCAGTTTAGAGGATTCGGAAAGTGAAAGTTAGACGTCCTCAGTGATTTTGTTTTACTTTTCCTGTTCAAATATCCCAAGTATAAATACATACACTAAAGGGTTAAAAAAAATATGTTTTAAGTAAAATAGTGTTTTAGAGACAACCGCAAACTTTAAGTTAACTTCAAGGATTTTGGAGTGGCAGGTTTGGGGCGGCAGGTAGCCTAGTAGTTAGAGCGTTGGGCCAGTAACCGAAAGGTTGCTAGATCGAATCCCCGAGCTGACAAGGTAAAAATCTGTCGTTCTGCCCCTGAACAAGGCAGTTAACCCACTGTTCCTAGGCCGTTATTGTAAATAAGAATTTGTTCTTAACGGACTTGCCTAGTTAAATAAAGGTTAAATAAATAAAATAAAAGGAGATGGTCAGATGTGATGTCATCAGCCTCCTCCTTGTTTGAGGAACAATGGAGAGCAAAAGAGGAAAGTACCACCTGCCCCTCCCCCTGCTTGTTCATGTCATACCTGGACCACCTATTGAGATGTGCCTTTTGTTTAGTAAATCATGTGTTAAATGAGGTGAAAAGGACACTAGTGGACATTAAGGCCAGACAGAGACCGCACACAGGCTCTATGTTAAACATGTCTTTATCTAGAAGCCACCACCATCTCAATTAGTTTACGTGACAGACAGGAATTTATGTCTTTTGAATAGAACTTGCTAACGGCTGTTGAAACCTCATACTTTTGTTTCAGACATGATGTGAGGGAAATATTACATACTTTTGTTTCAGACATTATGTGAGGGAAATATTACATACTTTTGTTTCAGACATTATGTGAGGGAAATATTACATACTTTTGTTTCAGACATTATGTGAGGGAAATATTACATACTTTTGTTTCAGACATGATGTGAGGGAAATATTACATACTTTTGTTTCAGACATTATGTGAGGGAAATATTACATACTTTTTCTTGTCATTCATACTGGTTTCTTCTCAAGCTTGTGCAGGGACTGTTAAAACAGGCAGCCCAGTTAATCAACAACAAAAAATAAGCTTTTTACACAACTATTCTCATTCACTGTTCACAGAGGTCTTGAATAAACAAAGCTAGCTCCTTACCGCTTCCCACAATCCCAATGCTGAATTGTATCTTAAAGGCCCCGTGCAGTAAAAATTCAGTTTGTGTTTTGCATCATATTGTACAACAGCTGATGAAACTAACAAGATTTGATCAGTATTATTTCCTGGTTGAAAATACATTCTACAAAGGACCTTCTACCCAGCAGGTTTTGCATGGGTGGAGTTTTGTCTTGCCTGGTGACATCACCAGGTGGTAAATGAGTTAATAGATTAATAATAAAGAGTTCCAAACCTCTCTAACAATAACAACTAGTTTTCCCTTTTCTCCTCCCCACTCAGACCACAATTATTGCTTGTTAAAACGTTTAACGCTTAAAAGCAACAAAAAAAACAATTTAGATCATTTTAATGGAAAACCATTACAGTAAGGTACATTATTGTTACCCATAAATGATTTGATATAAAAAAAACGGCTGCATTGGGCTTTTAAGACCCGTTACCAGAGCCAACACATGATTGGTGTTGTTGACTCACTCTTCACAGGTTCCAAGACTAACACACAAATTGTAGCTGGCTCAACTGTACAACCCAAGTTCAGCAGGGTAGGACATAGGAGCATTTTACAACTCACGCTTATACGTTTTTGGCTCAGACATTGCACTAAAAGAGGAGAGTGGTTTTACTCAGAAAACGACTCGCTACAACACAGTTCCCCAAAAAACAATCATCCAGATTACTTTAATCCATAAAATGATCAAATGTAGAAAATATGAGAAACATTTTTTTTAAATCTAAAGATCGTTCATCCTTTTTGGTGCTTTTTCTGTTCACAGCAAAATGGTCTTTGTTTTTCAGCAGCACATTTGTCATGGAGTGTCTTTCTACCTGGCCTGTCTCCTCTTACAGTTAACTTTGGCATTAGAACCTGCCACCTCAGACACATATAGTCATGGTATTGGTCATCTACAGGACGGTTTCCCTTTTCACTGAAGAATGGCAATCCAAGTCTTCCCAGTTCATCAGTCTTATTTAGGCTCCAGTTTAAAATCACAACTGACAAGAGGTGTTTAGACATTCAAGTTTGTCAGTATGGAGTAACCCACAATGTAGAATTTCACTATCTTCCAGCATACTGTCACTGCAGGATGTTCCTACAGTACAGTCAACCCATTGGCTGCTGGGTCTGATTCAACCTATGGAGAATGTGTGCATTTCCCCTGTCTGTTATCCTCTGACCAGTTTGGCACATCAAGGTGGATAAAAAGCATCAATACTCCAGTTGTCCTTGTCATCGTGTGTCAGTAGCGAGTCTGAGGATTCAGACTGGTAGGGTGGCACTGTTGGCATCCTGAGTGGATGGGCACTGAGTGGTTACCTCTGACTGAGTGGTAAGGTCTGTGCCAGTGTGCGGAGGGTAAATGTTCTGGGGATGAGGGGTGTCTATTACAGACCTCAGAATGTCAAAGGGCACTTCAATGGAGTGGCGGATGCTCTCCTCATACGTTGGAGGGGGCTGTGGGAGAGAAAGAGTAAGCTTTGGTTAACACTGCTTTAGAACCTAGGGTAAGTGGGTACGTGTCAAATGGGTGAGTGGATGGCTTAATTTGAGTGGGTCGCGGCTCATCATATCAAGCTATACTTTGTGACAAAGTGAGCCACTTAGAATGAGTCACCTTCCTAAAATAAAGGTTAAATAAAAAATAAATAAATAAATGCTAACACTTATAATTGAGAGGCTATAAAAAATACTGAAAATGTTAAACGCTATATATTCCACACACACAACAAAATAACCCATGACCTTCTAAAATGACATCCCATCTAAGAATAGAGACTCCATTTCCCAGGTGTAGGTGTTTCCTAGCGTGTATTGGCTGATACATGATCTCTAACATCAAACCTAATGGCATCATGTTAGCGTTTACATGACAGATTAGGTTGGCAGCACCCGGGCTGCCTTTAGCGTCACTCCTCCAGTACAGAGCCTATCTCCGTCATCAGCCAGCTCCTCACTCCCTGACTAACCCCTTATCTTTTAATTGCTTGGGGCCCCCGCGGGCGGCAAGGACAGCCCTGCACGCCTCTAAAAACACCACACACGTACAATGCAACAAAGTTTCACTCCAGCCTTTACGGCAACAGCACAGACAGGGCAATTATGGGACATCAGACCCCCTCTAAAGTCTGACAGGGGCCACTTTGAGCTACCGGTGACAGGATGGGGGACTGATGGGAGGGCACTTATTTACTGGGATGTTTACTAATGAAAAAGAGGAGCAAAAAAAGACGAGTAAAGGAGGAAAAAAGCACAAAGCTGCATTCTCTGCCACTGTTTACACTGAGGACGCAAGCTTTAATTGTGTTTGATTTGCCCTTTTCTCATTACCTTGTTTGCTCGAGCGTTACGCAAGTCAAAGCCCCGGCGAAAGATCAACACAGTAAAACCTGGGAATGCGCAGTCTGTGCATCACTACAGCAGAAGATGAGATGATAGGGCTCCTATTTACAGTGTTCTGAATAGTGTTTCATCTTAGAACAAGCTCCAGTTATCCTGTGACAGCACATTCATAATGAACAAAACCTTTCAGTTATTCTCTTTTGTAGGTCACTGCACTTAGGAGTAAACAACAGATTATATATGTGAGGCTCTTTAATAATGGACTAAAGATGGACTTTAACGTTCAATAACCTACACTTTCAGGCAGCGTTCAAAACTTATGAGAACACATGTCACTTATCTCAATGCTACCCCCCCCGCCCGTTATCTGACCTCAGTCAGCATGGAGCCCTCCACCACCCCGGTATCTGACCTCAGTCAGCATGGAGCCCCACCCCGGTATCTGACCTCAGTCAGCATGGAGCCCTCCACCCCCCCGGTATCTGACCTCAGTCAGCATGGAGCCGTTGAGGCCGAAACGGTCAGCGATCATCATGTGTATCTGTCTCTGGCGGTCCTTCTTCCTGACACTCTCGTAGGAGGGCAGCCTGGGGAGGGGCGCCTCCAGGGAGGGCAGGCGGTAGCTGGAGGGCAGGCCGATAAGGAACAGCTGCCCTGACTGATGGAGAGAAGAAGCAGACAGCCGGGGAACACAATGGAACAGTTAGAGAGATGTCACAAACACTTTGATGGAAGATACTGCTGGTGTCTGTTTGGTCATGGAGAATCCGTGTCAGTGCATCACTGCTGACTATGCGCAGCAGTAGCGGGGCCTCCTGTTCCTGGAGATTTTTTACAAGAAAAACATTGTACCAAAAAACAAATATTATTTAACACTATAAAACATGACACATGTATATATAATATGATATACTGTATAATATGATTTTATTAAATCTTGGAATTGGTCTGAGCCGGTATTGCTTATTTTATAAAGCAATGTACTATCGCTATACCCTCTTGAGGGGCTCCCTGGCCTGAGACTGGCGCTGCGCTGCTGGTGATTATGGCTATATGAAATTGCATTGGCAATAGCCTTGTTTGTTAATTTAGTAGAAAATACACTTTTATATTCCTGTGCCCTTATCACAGTCAAGACATCCCTATTTTATAGGTAGAATATTATGGAATATATAACAAAATAAATAGAAAACAATATTTTTGAAAAGCAAAGATTTGCAAGTGCGAAGTAAGATGCACATCTCATGACTGGAATGGTTACTATTTAAAAAGAGTGACAATTTGAGCAGGGTCTCATGAGCTCAATTTTAAGTTGAAAGAGAATTTATTCAGGGATATAAACCGTATCATTTCTTATTTTCGACAATATACATAGATGTTAGTTCGGATTAGGTTCTGCCTGTTCTTTGGACATTTCAAAATGTATTTACAATTTTACATTGCATGATTACGCATGAATGACCCCATGACACGACACATCTGTTCGGTGAGTAGGTTTACTATAATGTTCTTCCCTGTAACTTGTTCTTAAATGACATATGAAAGCAAAAGTATTCTATTCTATATTACATAATTAGGTTGAACTATAGCACAGTAGTAGACACATGGGATTCAGTTCCTTGTGCTTGACTACAGAGAGCAATAGCCTATCAAATTGATGTGGATGTGTTTGCTGCTTATGTTGTAGACTGCGGTCTACCTGATCTTGCATGATTGATGTTATTTAGTTTACTGTCTGACTTATCTAAAGAGCAAGGTGTAGCCTAGGCTTAATTCTTTCTCCGTGGTTCTGACTTGTCTGCTCGTTGCACATTGCCTTGTATCAATCTGTGCGCTTAATAATCCTGGTGCAGGTATAAACTACTTAATGATGATTGACGACCATTCAAATATTAATGCATTTATGATACCAGCTATGATACACAGGTATCAATGGGACTGACAACGTATTGACTGAAAACGTATTGACCCATCCAGTGCTGGGCCTTTTTACCTGTGAGTGTGTATTGTCGTGAGTCTGTTCCAGACAGGGGTTTCCCACCAGTGTCTGTCTGCTGCTGTACTGAGGAGGGGCATCCTGCAGGAGGACAGAGGGAACAGTGATTAATGTGAGTTAGACTATAGTATGATGAACCCTCCATTAGCACATTAACTACAGAGATGACTGAACAACTTCTAACAAGCCTACATTTGAGATTCAACAAGAATCTAATTAAAATAGAGATTGAATGTCGACGATCTGCCCAACGTTAACCTTGTACAACATCCCAAAAGTCTTGCGAGGTTACATTCTGTTTTGATAACGCAGTGGTAATCAGTCTGGTAATTACGAGGCTAGCCCAACGTCCCAATTAGGAAGACTTTCCCTAATTTCAGCCTCATTGACCAATTGTCATGCCTTGTTTCATTTGTTTTGGACCTGACTGTTTTAGCAATACCATAAATTATCTAGCCAATAAGACGACCACCCTACAGTTTCTGTGCCTCCTCCCACTCCCACCCATTTCAAACAAGATTAGGCAGGCTCACACTGGATGAGGTGCTAGAATTCTTCAAAAGCCCTGCCGGAAAACTAGGTGATTACCCTGGGCCTAAATGAGTCTCTTTGTATTGAGGACAATGCAGTGTCCTACTGTGTCACCAGGGTCCCTAGCAAGAAACCACACAGTGTGACCTTTTCAGCATCTCTCTCTTTCCTTGTAACTGTAGCAGGTTCCTCTTAACAAGCATGCTCAAATACACATTATGGCCCCCATAGTTAATTTGGACGACATTACATAGCATTACAACAAAGGATTTTTTTGCCTGAGAGTTCCATCCAGCATTTTTTATTTATTTTATTTTTACCTTTATTTAACCAGGCAAGTCAGTTAAGAACACATTCTTATTTTCAATGACGGCCTGGGAACAGTGGGTTAACTGCCTGTTCAGGGGCAGAATGACAGATTTGTACCTTGTCAGCTCGGGGGTTTGAACTCACAACCTTCCGGTTACTAGTCCAACGCTCTAACCACTAGGCTACGCTGCCGCCGCATTACAACCGGCCATGCTCGGAGTCCCAATTGGCCCAGCGTCATCCGGGTTAGGGTTTGGTCGTCATTGTAAATAATAATTTGTTCTTCACTGACTTGCCTAGTTAAATAAAGGTCAACTAAAATAAATAAAAATGAGGATGCGTGATGAGTAGGAGAACGGTTGTAGCAATTTACATAGGAAAATTGCCCCACTGCAAATCACGCATAGGGAAGTAAGCTTGTTCATATTGACAAAATGGTCACCTTCAAAACATCAGGGCCAGTTTGATGCCTGCCTGAACAGGGACATCACTCACGTTCCCAGTGATGCAGTTTGACCTTTGTCACCACCCCTCCAGCATGTGACAGAGAGACGCCACAGAAACATTGATGTCAAAGGTCACCTTCCCTCGCTAGGTTGCACTTTCAAGGGGCGAAAAAAGTCTTCAGGATAAAAAAGGGAAATGTCCTTTTGTTTACTGCCTCTGATTCACCCAGCATGAAAAAGCACAACCGTGTAAAATCAGAGCTGAAGTGGGGGGAGGACCCCATCGGCAGTGTGCCTTTTTCAGTGCCGCGACCTGAAGGAGAGCCATTGTTCCCAACACCCACAGGAGGGTCTGGCCATTATTCAAACTGAAGCAGGGAAAGGTATGTGCAACAACACATATAGAGGAAAGTAAACGTTCCATAGAAAACAATAGAGGATTTTTTCCATGTGAGCCTCCCTCGCAATCTGGCTTGCCTTGAAGTTGGTGTCCTTGTAATGATCTTGTAACAAAACCATCCTCTTCTGCAACATGCCTCAGTTAACCAGTCACTATGACTATATGGGTGACTGCATAGGATTTCAGGGAATGTGTAAACAACATAACAGGGACACCAAAAACAACAAACTGATTTCAACAAATCGGTTTATATATAAAAAAACAACTTAAATCGTCAGGAAACTTGATTTTTTTACTTTGCTCACACCACCAGCTAGCTGTGTATTCTTTCACCCAATACAGATCCCAGAGGTCATCTCCATACCCACCAAGATCTTTCCATGTTTACACCCCGTCACCCACTGTTTACTATATAGACTAGACTCCACTCCCCACACTGACAATATGGAAATAGTGACGAGCAATGTTGTCTGATGTGTCATGTGTGGGTTATTCTAGCTGACAGCAGGTCAAAATGGCTGACATGTACAAGAGGACAAGCCTGTCTATTCCTGACAAGAGACAGCAAAACTTTTCTCTAATCTGTTCAGGCCAGAGCCAAACATAGCAGAGACGAGATGTTGGTGTTTCCTGTCTCTCTGAGAAAGGGAAAGAGTTGGAAGGTATGAGTAGTGTCCCTGTTCTCCAGAGATAACATACTAACCCTACCCCAGGGACGCAGGTCAGGAAGAGGAAACATGGAGGATGGGCAGAAACTAAAAACTGACCTCCATGGAGAGTTTATACGTCCTGTTCCCTATTTCCTGTACCAGGTTAGGGACTTGAATATTGGTCATAGTTTGAAGTTGTTAAATAGTATTGATATGTATGAACCTCCATACTTTGGGCATCCATCATGGTACCATTCATATAAGATACTCTTGTCTGCTAGGTTCTATTCTCTGGGAGGGAGAGGAAAGGAGGTCAACAGTGATACAGAAGACTTCTCTGTGCCAGTGTTTGTGTTCCTCACTCAGGGGAACACTGAATATTGTATCCAGTTTCTGGTTTCTGGGTGAGATTTGCCAGTAGGCTGTGCAGGATATGCTTGTCTGCAGTCAAGATCAGATTTTCCTCCGCCCTGTGTTAGCCATTCATATGTTTTCATATGTTTTCATACAACATGTTTTGAGTCAAATGTTTAGCTAAACAATCTGTTTGTAATATTCTCATTGTAGTGGTGTTGACACATCACAAGATTGGCGCAGGTATCAATAGCATTTGTCAATGCTGCCTCACCACACACTATGGCCCATGATTGCTTTGGCACTCAGGGATAGTTATGGAAGCTGGAGCTCATAGCCAAAGCACTATTAATAATTCCATGAAATGCAAATGCATGGTTTTACAGTGATCATATCAAGTTTATTCTGGGCCTGTTCCCATAGCCATGCAAATTAAACGTGCCAACTCTTAATGGTGCTGCATTTACTTTGCATGGTACATTTGGCCTCAGTCACATCTAATCTGTATCTGTGCCTAACTTTAATTTATGGTTTGTTTACAAGTGACACTTTCTCATTAATTGTATCTTTCACTAAAATATAGTGAGTGAGCTCAAGGTCCTTACCATGTCTCCATGGGTGTCCTTGCAGCAGTGAGGTTCTTTCCGGTATATGGACAGCAGCACCACGATCACCACAAAGAACACCAGACCTGAAACTAGTAAAGGAGAGGAGAAGAGAAAACTCATCACCCGCTGTTAACAATGCATCAAAATGACAATGGACATGCACTTGTACAAAAGGTGCATTATGTAATGCCTCAGTCTAATGAATGTAAAGTAATAGTTTATTGTAGTGTTCAGAACACTGTAATATGCGGTTGCTAGGGGACAGAGCTTTTCCTGCTCAGGTCACAGGTAATTAAGTTGAAACGCTGTGTGGACATACTGTGTAGACTATTTAATGGAACGCTGTTCACAATATGTTTCTCAATATGTGGACAGGGATAATTGGCAATCATAATGTTAGTCGCAGTCGATTTTCCACACTTAAAATTAATTTACTATCAAATATAAATGTGAAGTCAACCATGTAATTCATCTTCGGATACAAAACCAGTCCAAGAGGAACACTAGTAGCTTCATGATAATACAGATAGGTTCTAGAAATAGAAAGCTTCATATCTAATGTGGCAGGCAAATAGGCTGCTATCTACAGTGACAGCAGCTGGCGAACAGTGTATTCAACATATTCCTTATCACACCACCACAGCAGTGATTTGATGAAGTAAAAGGATCCATCACTGGTGTGAGGCAACAGACTCCCCATCCAGATC